>NC_141605.1:57467120-57767120 GCF_047967505.1 Dipteris shenzhenensis | reverse complement strand
GGTGTTGCTTGGTCATCACTTGGCTGGCTCGGTGACAGTACCACCATCTTCTTGTTGTTGCTCAGTGGTGGCAATCTCATTGGATGGTTGTCGTTCCCATGCAATAGGCTCTGTAGTCAGCTACTTGGATGTCACTTCTTGTTCACCTTCATCCTTTAGACATTCCTCCTATAAGGGCTTGGTAGGTGCATAGGAGGATGAATGGGACCATGGAGGACTAGGCTAACATTGTAGATTGGGTTGATGTGGCAAATTGGGTTAGCAATGCAGACTCGGCTACGAAACAGTAGGCTCCCTGGAGATGTGTGGGCAATGGAGGCAATAGAGCAGGGACTACAATTCGGTTGACAAGTATGAGAGTGGATGCAAGGGGGATTCTCCATGGTTGTAGCTACTACAAAAACTAGCCTACATTGGTAGATGTTGTCAAGCCCTCCCAGTTTCTTGCATTACCATAAACAAACCGTAGGTTTCCACAAAAGGATCAGCTGGGAGAGGACAAGCAAACACCTATGTAGCCTAGGTCGGATCATGGGACTTGGCTAGAAGCAAGGAGATACCATAACAAGCAAAGGTGAGTAGCTACCCTATTTGAAGAAACTATCATAGTGTTCATTTATTGGGGAGTGGTAGAATTTGGACTTTGTGGTAGATGAAACACAACCACAATAAGCTCTCGTGCTAACACAACATACCATTGATAAAAAACAATGTTGTGCTCCATAGCATAATAGATCTCCAATAAGCTTGTGGCCACTATAGTATATTAGGTCTCTAGCCAAAAGGCATCCATGAACTTCTAAATCTCGTTCTTCTTCAACCATGATTTCGTATTGTACCATGAGTCCTACCAAATGTGGAGGCTAGAAATAAGGTCGTGGTCTTTGAGTTAATATGTCATCCACATAAATTTGTGTATCATACTGAACACTTGGTTTTTCGAATGCAGATGGAGAGGAAATGGGAGTGCCATAGAGAGCAATGCTAGTGCTACCGAAGGTAAGGAGGAGATAGGATGGATGATGGAAATATGCAAGTAGAGTGTGGGAGTAAATGGGAACGAAAGGCTCTTAGATTGTGAGGCAAAGACGATGGCATTGTGAAATGAGAATCCATCACCACTACCTCCTTTTGTTAGTTTGAATGGAACAATGGCATTTCTTGACCATAATCAATGGTGCATGTGGTGCTTTGGAGCTTTGGGAATGTACCTCATCTCCATAATCCTTTTTAATTAGAGCACCATTAGGACCCATCTTTTAATGTGGATCCAACCTAGGTGGCTAAGTTTTGGTTATACTAGGGGATGAGGTACAAGTCACTATGACCAAGAAAGCCTCCATCTGGTAAGGCTTTATGCGACTACCATCGAAGACCTTGGGGATGAAGTGTCCTTGTAAATCTTCAAGATGCACTGTTCCATTGTCAATCACTTCGATAAGCCTATATGGGCCATTCCATCTAAGCTTCAAATTGGGCTTGTGCGGCCTAGCTTGGCATTGTTCAAAAGAACAAGCATTGCTTTCTTCAAGTGCTTGAGAACAATGTGCCTATCATTCCATGCCTTCCTTCTTCATTGTATAACCTTTTGAGACCATGTTGCTCGAATGTGCAACTCATCTAGATGAGCGAGCTGATGTACTCACCCCTTGATTGCCTTGGTTTCACTCAAAGACTCAAAACTAGGAATTCCAATGAAGCTACTACTTCTAAACCAAAAGCCATAGGAAAAATGGGTAAAATTGGTAGATACCTTATATGCCATATGACAGGTCGAGAGTGTGGCATGGAGATTCGTGTCCCACAATCGCAGTGATGTGTACTTACATTCTTGATTAGAACCATCTTCAAAGTTTTGTTAGTAGAATTGGCTTGGAAATTATAAAGGATAATACGTTGTAGGTGCTAAGTGTAAAACTATGAATTCTATGGTCAAAAATTCAAAAATATCATTTATGAAGTGAGTGCTTTGATGACTCACAAATTCAATTGGACAATCGTATTTGCCAATCATATTTTCAAACAAGATGTTGATCATACTATGGTTTGAGTTGTCTTTGAGTGCCTTGGCTTGAACCCATTTTGTGGCATAATTAGCAGAAGCAATAATATATTAGTTGCATGTATATTGTGCAATGGTCTTCAAAGGACCCATAAAATCCAAGCCCCATCCTTGAAAGGATTCCCATGGTTGACTTGGTTGAAGTGGCATATGTTAGAGAAGAAAGTGACCTTTGCACTGGCAATATCACAACAAACACAAGTGCATCACAAAGCATTGTATTCCATTACAATACTTCTTCATGAATCTTTGAAGCTATAAGCTCACCATTGAAAGGGCCTCCTGCCTATCCAACATGTGCCTCAGACAATGTCATGGCTTGCTCATGTGGCAAAACCCAATGACATGATGCTATATACACCTTAGTGATATAATTGACTACCAATTAGTGTGTATTTTCAAGTTTTCAAAACCAATTATCAACGTCTATCTTTGGGAATATGGGAAGGGAACGTGTCTTGTGACAATATTGAAGCATTTCATCATACTCCATTTCAGAGAAATCCAGTGCAAAGAGTTGTGCATAGGGTAACTTGGTGTTGACTGGTTGGTGCTCAACTGGAACATATAATTGAGACAAACAATCGGTGCTATCATGAGCTTTTCTCGATTTAATGCTTGAGGTAAGAGCATCCCTTTGACCAAGCACACATGAATTATTGTTTTATTGATTAGATAAAGTAATGCTTGGTAGTCTACATAAACGGAGCCTCACACTTGGTAGCACTATAGTTGCACTCTAGCAATGTCATCAATCTGCCAACATAATATATAGGATAATCCAATTTCCTATTTGGATAATATCAATTGTATAACTAGATGCATCACATCGACATGAAAGATATTAATCCACTGAGGTTGTCAAAGAATTGGTGTCTCCATTTCTTGTTTCTTTAGTTCATTGAATGCAGCTAAAGGTTGCTCAGTCCATTGGAAGAAATCTTATGTAAATATGCAATAAAACCTAATGAAACCAATAAGAGAGCATAATTGATTGAGACTTTCTAGCTTTGTCATCCTTTTGGTAGCTTTGATTTTTCGTGGCTCAATTTCAATACCTTCTTGATAGATAACTTGTCTGAGCAAATAATGGAACTTGTACACAAAAAAATACTCTTGGGTGGGTTTAAAGAGATTCTTGATTGCCTGTACCATCAAAAACTTTCCCAAGTTAGGAGGGATACACTGATAGGATCAAGTATACACAAAAGTCATCCAATTAAATTGCAATGAACTCGAAATAATCTCGGAATGTTCCACCATGAATCTTTGAAATGTGAAAGGAGCATTATGCAATCCAAAAAGCGTGACCTTAGTGACATAGGCACCCTTTTCCTTGACAAATGTAGTTTTGGATGGATCTTTCAATGTAATTTAAATTTGATTGTATCTAGTATAACCATCCATAAATGAGTACATCTCATGTCCCACAACTTGGTTAAGAATACCATCTAGAAAGGGAATCAAAAATGGGTTCTGCATAGTTTGGGCATTCCATATTTGATAATCAACATATACACATTGCTTTTCATATTTCTTGGGTGTAACAAAAATTGTGAGCAACCAATCACTACGGTCAATGGCATAAATGTACATGGCTCGGATGAACTGATGAAGTTTTTCTTTTGTTTTCTTAGCATAGTTAGGATTCATCTTTGTATCTTTGCCAGTGAACTAGCATGGCATCCAGTATCAACAAAATTCGACATTGGCATATCTTGGGAGGTAGACCTCATAAATTGGTGTAACTCTAGAAAAAAACATATATATACTACCAAAGCAAGGTTTTGATAGCTTGGAGTTGATCATCAAGTAAATGTGTGTTACAACAACTATGCATGGCTCCTCGATTGTGCCTAGATTAAGTTCCTGAGGTGACTCAAGAACCAAATGCTCCATGCTGATCTGAATAACAGTGATCTTGGGCTCAACCAATTCTCATTCTCCAATCACATCCTCATAAAATGTCTTAGATAGAGATCTTGTTGTTCCACCACCTTCTCTTCCTTCTTTTATCTTTTATTAGTAGTTAGCAACCCCTTGGAAAATGTCAATTTTGCCCATGGGCAATATATGCATTTCCATGAGCTTGGCCTCCACATCTTGAGGAAATTAGTCCTTGACTTCTAGATCCTTCGCGTGGTAACTAATTGATACTTTACTTGGATTAAATTTTGTCTCACCCATCTTAATGGTCATGATTTTAAAATTCAATGCCCTAATCATGTAGTACCTTGACACTTTCAACCAAAGTCTAACTAGTAGGAATGGGTAGGCATTTTCACATCCACGATGACATCAAACACATTTTGCTTCTTAATTTTGATAGTAATAATGCAAACTTCATCATCTTTCAACCTGAGAAGCCGAGGGTCCCATTCAAGCCCTTCAAAGGGAAGTCAAGTTTACTCCAGAACAAATTGCTTTCCAAAAGGAGGGTAAGTGTTTCCATTGTGGAAACGAACGCCTAGCCAATGCCCCGAAAGATCTGCGGGTCCAAGGGAGCAGAAAATGCTAAGAGAACCACCAAAGCTTGTGGCAGGAGAAGTCCCAAATATGTTGGGCGGAACCACAGAATCAAGAATCCGAGAGCCTCGCGTGGCATATAGTAAGAGATCATACTGCTTTACTTCTTTTTGATCCAGGAGCTACTAATAATTTCATTTCAAAAGATCTAGCTTTGAGGCTAGGAATTAAGATGGAAGAATTGATATTATCTTTGGACGGAGAGCATGTTTTTGAAGGGGATCCAGTCAAGGTCACACCTTTGATTGGAAAGCTCAGAATGCATGTACATGACTATGTAGACCACGAAGAGTTTTATGTTTCACCTATCAAGCATTATGACGCTATCTTGAGTATGCGGTGGTTCCACAGAAAGGAGGTAGCTCTTGATTGTAAAGCAAGAACTCTCAATTTTGTGCATCGGAATAAGCAACACAAGATTTAAGTCAAGGGAAGAGGCGAGACCATTCCAGTTGTATCAAATATTTCCATTGCTAAATCAATGAAATTTGCAATTTCTGCGTATATGGTCTTTGTTAAAGAGAAAGAGGGTGAACCTCAAGTGGGAATAAGCCCTTTAGAAAAAGAAAAATTTCAGTTTCTAGAATCTTTTAAAGATTGTTTTTCAGATTCTCTACTAGGAGAGCTTCCTCTAGAACGGCTTGAAGATCATGTTATAGAGGTCCTTCCAGGAAGTGAGCCTCCGAATCGGCCGCCTTATCATGTGAGTGCAGCCTAGACTAAAGAAATTATGGCACATGTACATGCTTTGCTCTCCAAAGGACTTATCAGGCCCAGTTCTTCACCCTTTTGTTCACCAGTGCTCTTAGTTCAAAAGAAGGATGGCTCTTATCGTATGTGTGTGGATTATAGAGCTCTTAATAAAATGACAGTCAAGAACGGGTTTCCAATCCCTCGCATAGATGATATTTTGGACAGATTGAAAGAGGCCACGATTTTCAGCCGTATTGATTTAAAAAGTGGATATCATCAAATAAGGATCCACCCACAAGATGCCCGTAATACAGCTTTTCGAACCACTTTTGGACTTTACGAGTTTTTGGTGATGCCTTTTGGCCTTACCAATGCACCAGCCACTTTCAATCGTATGATGGACAAAATTTTCAAATCTTACAAGCACTTTGCAGGTACTTTCTTTGATGATATTTTTGTTTCAAGATAGAAGAAGGGCACAAAGAGCACTTGGCTACTATGTTTCAAGAACTCAGAATCATAAGATTTTAAGACAGAAGAAGGACACAAAGAGCAATTGGGTACTATGTTTCAAGAACTTTGATGATTCTAAGGTAGAAGAAGGGCACAACGAGCACTTGGCTACTATGTTTCAAGAACTCAGAATCATAATATTTTTATTAATGCCAAAAAGAGTGAATTCTTTCTTGAGAAGATTCATTATCTTGAACACATTATTTCCAAGGAAGGGATTCGGATGGATCCAGCCAAGATTAAAGCTATATAGGAATGGCTAGAGCTCACCTCGACACATGAAGTACACAGCTTTCTTGGGCTTTGTTCCTATTACAGACGCTTCATCCGACACTTTGTTGATATAGCAGCCCCCTTACATGACTTGACCAAGAAAAATGTAACTTTTAGGTGGGGAGAAAGACAAAGGGCATCTTTCAATGCTCTCAAAGAAAAGCTAACGACTGAGCCTATTCTCACTGTTCCAAATTTACAGAAACCGCTTGATGTGGACTACGATGCATGTGGAGAGTGTGTGGGAGCTACCCTCCATCAAGAAGGTCAGGTTATAGCTTATGAAAGTAGGAGGCTACGTGATGACGAGATGCTTTTGGGTGTTTATTAGCCTCAACCTCTACATTATCATCATTGTCCTCGGTATCACTTTCCTCATCATTGATATCATCTACACCATCCTTGGATGTGACAACACCACTACCCTTGGGTGTGTCAGTGCCAAGGGCAGCACCAAAGTTGTAGCATCATCATCATTGTCTGGACTGGGGGTAGCTCCCCTTAGCCGGACTCATTATCGAGAAGGGGACATCATTGTGTGAGGATGCCATGGTGGCGTAAAACTTGTGATGGAACATTGTTGTCTGCCGACGTGTGTTGTCTGTTTTGGTCTCCTGGTTGTGGCCCTATAGTGGAACAAGCGCCACTGTCACACCTTGTGGGTCATGTTTTTGGTTTAGTGAGCATAGAGAGAAGGTCCCCTAATACAATTTGTGAGAGTGCTCTCAACGGAAGCAAGAACGGAAGAAGGAGAGAGAGAGATAGAGAGCCACACAAGTTTTGGTGGGTGCAGAAACACCCTAATCTTCTTTTTCATTCATTTATATATGTGTTTGAGTATTGTACATAACTGGGGTGAAGGCACAGTGACCTTTAACCCCCACAACCTCCCACTTAAAGGACAATGTGCCTTTAAGGGAGAACAACCAGTGAGCATACTATCCAATGCCCATCAATACACGACAATACTCAAACCGCTGACTAGGTAGACTCTTCGTCAGCATATCTGCAGGGTTATCATCTGTATGAACCTTGACAAGCTCTATGCGCTTGTCCTCAAGTACCTCCCTAATGAAATGGTACCTGACCTCAATGTGTTTGGTCTTTGCATGAAAGACCGGATTCCGTGCTAGCTGAATAGCACTCATGGAATCACTATGCAATGTCGGTACACCTGTATGAATCCCCAAATCTCCCACTAGCCGATCAAGCCATATAGCCTCCTTGCAACCCTCTGTGGCTGCAACATACTCAGCCTCTGTGGTAGACAAAGCAACGCACTTCTGTACGCGAGACATCCATGACACTGCACCACCTGCAAAGGTGAACACATAACCAGAAGTGGATCTCCTACTATCCACATGCCCTGCATAGTCTGAATCTGTGTACCCAAGTACACGCATGTCGCCTTTACCAAAGCAAATGCACATCTCCTTGGTACCCTTCATGTACCTCATGATGCACTTAACTGCCTCCCAATGCCTCTTTCCTGGATTAGCCATATACCTGCTAACAACTCCCACTGCAAATGCAATGTCTGGTCTAGTAGCTATCATAGCATATATAAGACTCCCAACCGCTGATGCATAAAGAACCTTGGCCATCATGGCCCTTTCCTCATCTGATTTCGGACTATCTGTATGACTCAGTTTCACATATGGGGGCAATGGAGTACTCACTGCCTTCCCCCCCTCCATATTGAAACGCTGCAATACTTTTGTAACATACTCTTTTTGTGAAAGCCAAAGGAGTTTCCTACTCCGATCACGCGTGATGCGCATACCAAGAATATGACTTGCAAGTCCCAAATCCTTCATATCAAAGGCCTCATGCAACTTGGCCTTTAATGCATCTAGCTCATAAGTATTCTTGCTAGCCAATAGCATATCATCCACATATAGTACCAAGATTATCAGGCTATTATCCTTAGCCCTTTTAGTGTAGAGGCAGTGATCAATTTCACTCCTTCTAAAACCCTGGGACCGAAAGAAAGCATCAAACTTCTGATACCATTCTCTAGGTGCTTGCTTAAGAACATAGAGACTCTTTTTCAGCTTGCAAAAACTAAATGCTCTTTGCCCTTTTCTTCAAAGCCTTCCGGCTGAACCATGAAAATTTCCTCATGCAAATCCCCATGCAAGAAAGCTGTCTTGACATCCATCTGCATAAGCTCCATATCCTCTATTGCCACTAGTCCAAGCATGCATCTAAGTGTGGTCATCTTCACAACCGGAGAGAATATCTCATCAAAGTCCACACCCTTCTCTTGCTTGAACCCTTTAGCAACCAAACGGGCCTTGTACCTAGGCACATCATCACCTGTGACCTTCATTTTGTAGACCCATTTACATGGCAATGCTTTCTTTCCACGTGGCAAATAAACCAAGTCCCAAGTCTTATTCTTCATAAGTGAACTCATCTCTGATTGCATAGCATACTCCCACTTGCGTTGATCCTCACGCATCATAGCCTCTCTGTAGCAAGAAGGCTCCCCGCAATCAGTAAGCATCACATAGTCTACCCCTGGAACAAACCTATCAGGCGGTCTAGACACTCTAGATGATCTTCTCAAGGGCATTTCAGCTTGCTGTCCCACCTGCATATCAGCCACATTTGGCTCATCATTTCCACCAATAGATGATCCATCATCTACCCTTGATTGTATACCTGTGGGAGTACTTCGTGGTACCATTTCTTGCACATTTGATGCATGGACAGCTTGCTGTCTATCAACATATGCAAGTGGATTCACATCCTGGAAAGTGATTTTCCTCATTTCCACATCCCTCATGGGTGCCTTATGCATCTTCTTCTCATTGAAGACCACATCATGGCTGCGTATGATCTTCTTTGCTTCTGGATCCCAGAGACGATAGCCCATCTCTCCACTTTCACCATAACCCAGAAAGATGCATTTTTTAGACTTAGGATCTAGCTTCTTTCGAAGCTCTTTTGGCACATGTGCATATGCCTCACACCCAAATATACGCAAATGAGAGTAAGAGGGATTCTTGCCACTCCATGCCTCTTCAGGAATACCACCATCCAAACTCTTACTAGGTGATCTATTGATCACATGCACTGCAATCTTCATTGCCTCAGCCCAAAAACCACCAGAAAGACTTGCATTGGAAAGCATGCATTGCAACCTTTCTTGAGTATGAGGGGATGTGAGCTCCCTCTTAATCCCACGTGTATCATAGAAATGTTGAAAGTCATGAGAGAGATACTCTCCACCATTGTCAGTCCGTAGGCATTTAAGCGTTCTACCTGACTGATTCTCAACCAAGGCCAGCCATTTCTAAAATACCTGGAACACATCACTCTTTCGAGCTATAGCATAAGCCCACACTTTCCTAGTTGCATCATCAATGAATGTCACATAGTATTCAGCCCCGCTTAATGACCGTGTAGGCATGGGACCACATACGTCTGAATGCACCAAATCAAGCATTTCAAACTCTTTCTTTTCCCTTCTTTTATGGGCTGATTTGGTTTGCTTCCCATAGAGACAATGCTCACAAAATTCAAAATCAGAGAAACTCAAATGCGGTACATAACCCAAACAGCATAAGAGTTTCATTCCATTCTGGCTCATGTGCCCCAACCTGCAATGCCACAAAGAAGTGCTTGGCTGCTCGGTTATTGCAACAACATGATCAAATACCCCTGATACATGTAAGGGATATAAAGCCCCACACTTGGCACCCCTAGCCAAAAGCATAGAGCCCTTCTGAATTCTCCAACTTTGAAAGCCAAAAGTGGTGTGAAAACCAGCATCATCTAGCTGACCCACTGAAATAAGACTCTTGGTCAGCTTAGGCACATGTCTCACATGTTTCAAAACAAATGCAGACCCATTTGCAAAAGAAAACTTTGTCACCTACTCCCACTATGTCACATGCATA
Source organism: Dipteris shenzhenensis (assembly GCF_047967505.1). NCBI lineage: Eukaryota > Viridiplantae > Streptophyta > Polypodiopsida > Gleicheniales > Dipteridaceae > Dipteris > Dipteris shenzhenensis. Next base: position 57,757,145 of record NC_141605.1, on the reverse strand, counting down.
GTCATTTCCAAGATGCACACAACCTGTCTTTCCACTATCATAAGTGGAGAACCATTCCCTATGGGGAGTAACATGGAATGAAGCACCAGAATCCAAAATCCAATCTTGGGAGTATGCATCATCTGAAGTGAAAAGCAACTCTGTAGATAAACTAGACATGAAGAGAACGTAATTGTCACTATCATGTGTGACTGCATTGATCTCCTCGATCTTCACTTTTCCTTTGTCCTCCCTTGGACTCTCTTCCTTTTGATTTGCACTCCAATTTGCATTCTTTTTCTTATCCTTTAGCTCTCTTTTCAGCTTGTAGCAATCCTTTTTCATATGGCCCTTCTTGCCACAATGGTAACACTCAATGTTCCGTGCCCTGGATTTGCTACGAGACTTTCCTCTTTCTTGGGAATTCCCCCTGAACTGTGATCTGCCCCTTTGCACATTTAAGGCTGCATCCTGCTTGTTGCCATCCATAGACTTCCGTCTAATCTCCTCGGCCAACAAGCTACCCACAACATCATCAAATTTCAGCACTCCACCAGGTGCAGAGTTACTGACAGCTGTACGGAAGGTATCCCATGAGGATGGCAATGAACATAAGAGAAATATTGCCTTAGTCTCCACATCAAAATTCATTTTCTGAGCCTGAAGTTGGCTGAAAATAATATTGAATTCATTCAAGTGAGAAGCAATGGAGACCCCTTCCTTCATTTGCAGCTCAAACAACCTCTTCATTACGTAAACTTTATTAGAGGCAGTTTCCTTCTCATAAGTGGCACACAGTTTCTTCCACAAATCTTCCGTAGTCTGCTCATAGTCTGCTCATTTACTACTCTGAAATAAACTGACTCTGCAAGATGAAGCCTAATAGTAGACTTTGCTAATGCATCCAACTCATTCCAATCATCCTCAGACATATTTGCAGGCTTAGTTTCAATCCCTGCCAAGGGTTTAATCTGCTTCTTTTGAATAAGCACATCCCTTATTTGTTCTTTCCACAAAGAAAAGTTTGTCCCATCAAACTTTTTAATGCTGAAAAACTCCTTTTCAGACATGGAAGAGGATGCCATGATGCAAATGAAACAAAATCCCAAATGCTAGTGCCTGCAAGAGAATCACACCAAATACTAGGTGCACCCAAATGTGTATGCCACAATAGAGTGAAATATCACCAAAATTCAAAGCTCAAAGCATCAAAAGATGCATCTGACTCATGTGCATATACTATGCATCCATATGAGCAAATCTGGCCCAAAAGAAAATGCCAATAAGTGACAAATGACTCAAGCATAAACACCGTCCACTGGCATATGCATCAATAATATCTCATCCAAGAGAGCATAGCACTATCAGTGCATCACCTGCAATGTGTCAAAGCTGTCCCTCAGCATAAAATAGCATCCATGTGCAAAGCGTCCATAAAAAAATAGCATCCCACAAGGCAATTTGGGCCTATCAGCACATCCAACAAGGACCGCAATGCATCCAAATGGCCTATAAATCATCCACTGCAACCCAATGCATACCACGAATGAGCGCACACTGCTCAAACTGCAACCAGAGTGATCTGCATAAGGTATGCTCAAGACATCATAGTCTCATGGTAATGAGCGCTACTGAAAATAGAACCTGAGATGCCTCAAAACATGGGCGCGCCATTGCATAATCGGAATCAGCAAAAAAATCTGCAAATATCTCTCTTCTACCAGAACTCCAAAATCCCAACCGATGAGTGAGAAATGGGAGTCAACACTTATCCACTGCCATGTGGCATAAATCTAAGGTTTCAAAACCTTAGAATAAAAAATGCATAACAGAGAGACGAAATCGAATACACAGAGATCTATAACTCTGAAAATCCTCCACCGAATCACGCAAGAACTGACAGGTAGGGGTTTTTGGACGTCCGGAATGCAATGGGACAGACGGTTTTGGAAACCGTGGTCTCAATCACTGGGTCCAACACACGGACTGAAAAACGTTTTTGGAAACATAGCTATCTGTAAACTCCACCGGAGTGCGAATGATGAGCAACATAGAAGTTTTAGGACCTCCTGAGTCCACCGGAACTGACAGATCTGCAAATGGTTGCTCCAAACTTGAGTTCCAACACCCGAGCAAAAAACGCAGAAACTGACACAGTGAGTCAGAAATCCAATGAAATGATCCCAGATTCAAGAATGAAGGTGTTTCCAAGCTCCTGAAGTAATGTGGACATCAAAAGCAAGCAATAGTTGCCTCTACAAGTCAATATGGAGTCTCTGTCATCGAACGGAACAGGGAAAAGCTCAAAAAACGACTTTTTCTTTGAAAGCTCTTAACAGGCTCTCAAAACCACTTCGCAAAGCCAAAGTGAGTTTTCCAAAGGTTCCTCCAAGGTCTCTGCACACTCGGATGCAAGTAAAGTCACCCACAAAGCTTCCCACAGAGCTTCTCCTTCCTCCCACAGAGCTGCTGAGCTTCAAGCATTCACGCACGCTCAGCTAGATCACTCGGGCTCTGATACCAGTTGAGAGTGCTCTCAACGGAAGCAAGAACGGAAGAAGGAGAGAGAGAGATAGAGAGCCACACAAGTTTTGGTGGGTACAGAAACACCCTAATCTTCTTTTTCATTCATTTATATATGTGTTTGAGTATTGTACATAACTGGGGTCAAGACACAGTGACCTTTAACCCCCACAATCTGTGCCTCAGTCCGCGGCGAGTCTGTTGTATATCTGGCTTGGGTCCTCTGGTCCGTCATCCACAAGTCATGTTGATCGGTGCTTTGTAGCTAGAAGAACTCAGTGATCAACCTCTAAGAGGAGTCTAACTAGGTACTTTGATCGTGCCTATGTGTCTGGAGCAAAGACTCTCTGTGTCGGACGGCCTTGCGAATGAAGATTGCCTGATCTAGTTTGGAAAGGAGATCGGATAGGGGTTCGAAGCCATCCCTAAAGAGGCAATGATAACGACTTTTGAGCTCGTCATACATGGGGCATTAGAAAGCAAAGTACTCATTTGTCTCAATCTTTTACTAATCACATAAAGTGCATGTGTGACTGTCGGTGGGTATGCCCTCCACTCAACCATTCTCAATACGGAGGCGATGTGATGAAACGTGGAAGTGTTCAATCGATATCCTCAAGGAGTGGGGGAGGTGATCTATATATATGCAGGTGGATCGATCAAGCCCTCTGCTGAAATTTGCAGACAATGGTCTCTGAAGAAGCTAAGCTTGATAGGGGGCTCCTGAGGTGCCAACATGTCTTAAATGTGAGTAGCTGTAGGAGATCCTCTTGGATGACCTGGGTCATGATATGAAAGGGGTATGGAGGGAGTGTCGATGTTGTATTGGAAGGGAGGTAGCCTATCTATGTGGAGTCTCAAGCTCTCAAACCATCCGCATGTGCGTCAATACCAACACCTTTGGCTAGGCTTTGTTGCCGATGCCATGGATGAGGACAAGGCCAACGAAGGAAGCCTACATTACCTTGTGCAAGATCCATACTGTCTAATGCAGTAGAGATATGTGACAACCTAAGACACTACATTGAGCGGTAGTGGGGATGCTCGGAAGTCAACTAGGATGATGTAAGGCTAAGGGCTTACTGCGAATCATCCATATGTGTCTCTCAAAAGATATGAAGTGCATCTAAGTGTCACCAAAGACCCTCCGCTGAGAAGAGAATAAGACCCCTCATTTGCGTTCAAGAGAATCTGGAGAAAGGATCCTGCTCAGGAAAACCAGCCCCTCCTAGACTCTCAATGAAGGTCTCAGGCTCATCTATGTGGAGGATAAACAAGGTTGGTGAAAATGGACAACCTTGATTGACCTGATGATAAGCTCCCTCCACGAGGCCGCCCTGATGATAAGCTCCCTCCACGAGGCCGCCCTACACACTTCGTCACACACCAGTTGATCTACATGCCCCACACCACTTGGCTCAATACCCTGCAATAGATGGTATGATGACGAGTGAGGCTTTGTGTCGACAACTCAACTCAAAACTAAGCATCACCTTCCAAGTGAACACGAGTATCGCCAACTGATTCGCCTGAAGAAGCAAGCTTTCGTTCGCTGGAACGAGGAGCAGCGTATAACATTTTGTTTAGCAGCAACTCTAAAGACTTCCAAAGGTTTCTTGAATGACGACGAGCCCTGTTCCCTTTCTCCGGACACCAAAACTTGGCACTCCTATGCAAGCCCATTGTATGGCATCCCTAACCAACGAGCACCCAATCTCTCACAAGTGTCGCACCCCACCTCATGCACACTCTTCACAGTCGATGTTGTCAAACACACAACCATGATGCTGCGCAACAACTGAGTGAAAGATCGTGGGGGCATACGTACTGAATTCATTGCATATGAAATCAATACCTTGGCCCCAATCTTAGCATAGCTTTTCAACTGAGCAATCTGTCAAAGGAGTACAAATTGCTTATAAATCCCAACCTCATCTATATCCACCTCTAGTAATAAGATAGAGTCATCACGAGAATCCAGAAGTGTTATCTGGCGTGTACCTATCCTCGCGTGAAAGTCCCCAACAAAGAGAACTTCCACGCGGCTCGAGAAGTCCATGATGTCCAAGTATAAGGCTGCATACAGGGTGAGGTCTTAACCTCCTTACTTAGGTCCTTGGCAAAATGTGAAGTCTCGAGAGGAGGGAGATAACAAATTGCAATGAAGAGGTCCTCTCGTGGGGGCCATTGGATCCGAAACCATAAGAACCTAGCATGTCTTGCCTCTCTATGGAGACCATCCCAATAAGGGATGATTGATATAGTACTACCACTCCTAATCCTCGAACCCCAGCTATCACTTGGGTGTCATTCCAGTATGATGCATCCCATGTGTATCAACGGACTATCAGCTATCAACAAGAGTCTTGTCTCAACCTATGTAAAACTTCGAGAATTCCATGGATCTGACCATAAAGTACCATTGCAGTTCCAAAGACTGCAACTCAGGGTCTTGGTGCCCTGAATCTCAGACCCTGCCCCCCTATGTAGGGGGCCACCAGATGCCTGTCGGGGACCTATCAAAAGCCCCCCCTCTTAGACTACTTCTCAGTTCACCTCGTTGCGAATAACATCCAGCTTCTGTATGACAGTACACCTCTCCTCCACCTATAGGGGGTGTAAGGTCCTCATCTAAGGATATCTCTGGGTGGGCACACAAGGTTGATTGCCTATGTGGTGCTGCCAGGCGGGCTTGGGTGTCTCTGAAGCAAATGAAAAGAGGCTTCTCTCGTTTGGGGTCCCGTCCTATGCGCCAGGCCCCCTTGATCCCATGTTCATGAATTCCCAACGTGGAAGTCACAAAGCCAATCACATCATCCATGGGAGTGGTAGCTGTCTGAGGAATTCCACGTACTCTGACATTGAGAGACTTGCTGGCCCTTTGCTGCTGCTCCAAGATGGTGGCTGAAACAGTAGCCTTCACACGCTCTTATTTCGTAACATCCACCCACCTAGACGTGTCTGCAATGGCTGGCTGCATGGTGGCTATCTGTACCTCAACTGTTGGACCAGTGCGAGGGTTGTCACCTCCTTACGGAGCTCTAATATCTCTTGGCCCATGCTATGGATGAGACGGTTCTGCTCCACCTCGTGTGCAAAGATGCTGTATCTCTAGAAGAGCATGGTCCCAAGAGTCTAATGGGATCGTTTGACCATGATTGGGTGTGATGTGAATGGGGTCTAGACGATGGGTGGTGGGAGTGGAGAATGATGAGGGGATATCTAGAGTGTTGGTGTGTGGGTGTAATGAGACCAATTGTCTTCCTTTTCATGGCTCTCCTCATCGCCCCTACACCATCGCAGCTCTAAGTTTATGTCATTGATGGGTAAATAGCATTTTTAATTCATCACAGACAACTAGGGTGGCCCTTATATCAAGCAATATTCTATCTGATATGATATATGGTGCTCGTTGATATGAGCACACCATCAGTTTAGGCATTGCTATGGCATACCTATATTACAAATTCTATGATCCATAAGATTGATTCTTATGTTGAGACATTATTATCTATCAAAATGACCCTATATTGTGGAGAAATAGTTGTTGGGTTGTTTGACGTAAGCCTTAGGTCTTCGTTGAACCAAATGGTATCAATGGTGCCATCAATAATATATTGTCAACAAATATTATTTAACAGAAGAGAATAAATGCTTGTGGGCATTGCCATGTGGTTTATTGGGAGCAAGAGGGGTCAATAGTGAGCTTAGAGGAAGGTTTGGAAAAAAAGAAAGTTTATTAAAAGTCTTTGGAAGACCAAAGGGTCTATGAGTCTTAAAAGAACCTAATATAATGAGCTAAGGGCTAGAGCCTCTAAGCGGGCATCAACATCCATGTTGAGTACAAAGAAAACCCATAATCATAAGGATACCTATACATAGATACAACTCTTAGAGCTCATGTAGAAGATTGGGGCTGGCGACACTATGATGATCATTTGGGAGTTGGTGGAGATGTCAAACCTAAGATGGGGTCGGCGATGTGCAAGGTTGTGATGGTGGCATAAAATTTGTGATAGAGCATTGACGGTTGTCTATACGTGTGGTCTGTTGTGGTCCCCTAACTATCGCCCTACAATGGACAAGTGCCACAATACTCATCGGTTGTGTCTTTAGTTTGGTGAGCATGGAGGGGAGTGATCTGTGCCTCAACCCGTTGTCGACTCTTATGTGTCTCCAGCGTGTCCTCGGATCTTCCGTCTCCCTGACCCCTTTTGGAGGGGGAGGGAGGAAAGAAAGAAAGAAAAGTTATTAGAAGTCTTCGGAAGACCGAAGGGTCTATGAGACTAAAATAAACTTGATACAACAATCTGAGGGGTGGAGCTGTTGTGCGGGCATCAACACCCATGACGAGTTCAAAAAAGAAAACTCCATAATCATGATCATAACTATAATGGCATCAACAGATAGAGAGGAAAACTATCTGAAACGAGGCATCAAGAATAGGTTGAAGGTCCTATCAATTAGGAAGGGGGAGGTGGAGTAAATGGGAGAGGAGGGTTGTTTGTCATTCCCCATGTCATGGACGAATAAAGGCAGACTAAAGCTTTAAAGGCCACCCTAATCAAAGACGATATACTAACTAAATCGCTAACACACACACATAATCCCACAAAAGCATTGCAGTCCCATAAAACCTTTGTAAGTTCGTTCCAACGAGGGCACCATCTACCCGTAAATGACCAAAAAGGAGGACCAAAGCCACCAACAAACTCTCATCCCGTTAAGCTGCATTTCTATCTACATTACACACGATTTCTATCACTGACATTACTTAATTCCTAAATGTACTTGAGACCACATTAAAAAGTTAGTACTTTTAAATTACAGTGTCATCAAATTATTAAAAAAGGGCACCTTCAGCACATACCAAAAGAGCCTACACAACAGAATCTTCTATCGGATAGAAATAGACATTGCTGATTTTTGCGGACATTGCTGATTTTTGCATACAAGTGAATTCCATCCTCTGTTACCTTGCAGCTTTATGGGCTCATCATTCTCTGCATACAAAACTGTCACGCTTACAAGGAGCTTTGTGTCAATCTCCTAGCCATTATTTTCTCAACTATCCCTCTTTGAGATGCCTGGTAGCCTCTAATTGTCACCTCACATGAAATATGAGTAAAATAAAAGGGGGTTTCCTGACTGCATATGCATATCTTTAAGCTAAGACATACTAACCTGCTGAGTAATCATTGTAGCCAATGACACGTCTTCAATTCTCTGAAATCAAGATTATTCAATTCTACGAATGATTTTTCTTGATCAAAGTCACCAGGATTATGGTAACAAAATTTTGGGAGACAATTGCAGAAGACTTTTCAACCTGTATTCAAGCGTTCCTGCAATTGCCCCTAAAAGAATGTGCACCTTTGATTCAATTCGCTTGCATGTTCTTGATCATTATCTCTCTCATGAGCTGATCGGGAACTGCTATAATAAAACAAAAAGAGAGGTTATGCAAGTACATTGTCTTCCACTCAGGACTCTTAACATGAGAGATTTTTTTCAGGCTCACTCAATACCCTATTTGCTCTGCCTGTATTGAAAATGAATTGTAGCAAACCACATACTTACCTGGACCTTCTGTAAAAAGTCTAAATTGATTAATAGCCTGTCGAATGAACATTTCAATACCACTGACAACAGTAGCTCCAGCTTCCTCCGCTTCCTTCAGGAGCCTTGTAATTCTGGGTGTATAAACCGCATCAAATACTAAGCTATAAGCTCCCAACACATCCTGCATCAGCACAAGACCTCACATTTTCAAAAGATTATGGCTTTAGGACCTCAGCTTCTAGGAAATTTCAACGAGGATTGAAATGATTCTTCCCTAATTCTCAGCGCCTAGGACAAGTTTCAACGGGAATTATAGGGGGAAAATGAATCTTCACCAGTGACCTATCACTTTGGCCCTTGGTGAGCGTATCCTACTTATTACGCTCTTGTATGATAGATGAAGCTAAATGTCCCAAACCATCACTGTCTGGTACTGAAAAGTTCAGGTTATCTTCAGATGTAGCATTAAAGCAAACTTTATAGCATCATGACTTACACTATTTCATGAAAAAATATTCAAACCGCACAATCCCAACTGAGATAATCCATCCTTAAGAGTTAGATACACCCACAAGGATCACTAGATCTCCATCAAAATAGTTCCAAAATAATTTATCACCCACAACGTTTTACACAGGTATCCATGTATCTTTCTATCTATACATCCATCCATCTATCTATATATCTATCCTGTCTGTCTGTCTATCGATTGAGCAATCAATAAATGCATACATACATACATTCATGCATTTCACATACACATTTTGGGTGAATTCATTTGCTTTTATATTACAAAAAGCAGTCCCCAAAGAGGGGACATGCTGTTAAGATTGCAAGCATGCAGACAGTCGAAGAACAATTGCCGTAAAGATGCCTCTTCCGGGCTCCAGACCTGCAGTAGACTCCTCCGTACAGCCTTCTGTACCTGTCTGTACCCCTGCTGATGTTATCGCTGCTGCCATCACCTTCTGCCTGAAAACCCTGCGCAGTACTTCCATACTGTTGCTGCCTCCAAGAGATGCCCCATCTGCCAGGTGCTTGCTTCCTTGTGCTGCCCATGTGGCAGCCCTTTCTCTGCTTGTTTTCCTCAGGCGGCTTTACTTGCTTCCCACACGGGGGGGGGCACTAGTGCAGTAGATTACATCATGGGATCCCCTACCTTCACTTCATGTATCACCAACTTCACTGTAGCACCACTCCCTCCAAGAGCTGATCACACATACCTATTCTTCACTATCACCACCCCACGCTTAGCTACGCCACATAGGAAGCACGACACCTACCACGACATACACTTTGATCACAGCCTCTTACCAGCCTACTCTGGACGCCTAAACAGACTCCTAACCTACATCGATCACATACCACTCATAGAGGCCCGTGCTCCCCTGATTAGTCGCACACTCCACGAGGCTGCCTCTTCCGGGCTCCAGACCTGCAGTAGACTCCTCCGTACAGCCTTCTGTACCTGTCTGTACCCCTGCTGATGTTATCGCTGCTGCCATCACCTTCTTCCTGCCTGAAAACCCTGCGCAGTACTTCCATACTGTTGCTGCCTCCAAGAGATGCCCCATCTGCCAGGTGCTTGCTTCCTTGTGCTGCCCATGTGGCAGCCCTTTCTCTGCTTGTTTTCCTCAGGCGGCTTTACTTGCTTCCCACACGGGGGGGGGCACTAGTGCAGTAGATTACATCATGGGATCCCCTACCTTCACTTCATGTATCACCAACTTCACTGTAGCACCACTCCCTCCAAGAGCTGATCACACATACCTATTCTTCACTATCACCACCCCACGCTTAGCTACGCCACATAGGAAGCACGACACCTACCACGACATACACTTTGATCACAACCTCTCACCAGCCTACTCTGGACGCCTAAACAGACTCCTAACCTACATCGATCACATACCACTCATAGAGGCCCGTGCTCCCCTGATTAGTCGCACACTCCACGAGGCTGCCCTCCAAATCTTTCCCCACACCACACGGTCCACTAGACCACCACCTCTTGGTTTTGTACCCTGCAACAATTGGAACGATGCGGAGTGCAAGGCTTATCGCCGACAGCTCTGACTTGAAACCAAATGTCACCTCCCGAACACACCAGACATGGTACGCAAGTACCGACGTCTCGTACGTCGAAAGAAGCAGGCATTTCTCCGTCGAAATGAGGAGCTGCTGCTGCACATCTTTTACAGCAAGGATTTGTGGCGGAGATTCCTTGAGCGTAGGTCTCACCCCTCACTGACACGAGAGTCTGGCACACGTATGCACACCACCTTTATGATGTCCCACACCAGCCCACTCCAGATCTCATACACACACGTCGCCCCACCACTTGCTCGTTGTTCACTAGAGGGGGAGTCAAGGACGCGACATTGAAACTGCACAATGGCCGAGCTAAGGATCACGAGGGGCTATGCACTGAGTTTATCGCATATGGGATCGACACGTTAGCCCTGATCCTAGCAAAGCTATTCAATGACAGTGTTTGCCTTGGCTTCCCCCGCACCTGGACACTCAACACCATCACCCCATCCACAAGGCAAGGGATCCCATGGACTCGAGTAACTACAGGACTATCAAGATTGGACATGTGATGTCCAAGATCTATACAGCTATATTGGATGCATCGGTCAGCTTGTTTGTAGAGATGACAGGGCTCAGAGAAGAGGGTCAGGCCGGTTTCAGGCGAGACCATGGGACTATGGATCACATACTCACGCTCAGGAGTGTCATTGAGGAGACCAGATCACGGAAGGAGAGGGTATATTGCTGCTTTGTACATTTCCGCAAAGCCTTTGACACAGTACCTCGAGCTCGTCTCATTACACGCCTACAGACACTGGGATATGATCTGGAGATCATGTGGGCAGTCATGGCACTGTATAAGAGAGTCTCATGCCGAGTTCGGACAGGCGTAGGTTGGATAGATGAGATCTTGAGTACCATAGGAATCAAACAGGGTTGTCCCTTATCACCGACCCTGTTTGGCCTCTACATCGATGAGCTTGAGACTCTCATGGGGGCGTTCGAAGGGACCGGCTGCTCACTTGCCGGGGTCATCATCAGGATTCTCTTTATGCAGATGACGTGGCACTCTTGTCGTCCACACCGGAGGGGCTCCAGCGACACCTGGATGCACTGCAGGCTTTTTGTTTATCCCATGATTTCGAGGTCGACCTTGGCAAGACCAAGGTCATGATCTTTAACACCTCTCAAGCAAACATGCAACGGAAGCAATTTACTTTTACTTTCGGTGGGTCACCAGTTGAGATCGTATTCTCATACACTTACTTGGGGGTCATCTTCTCTGGCCCACTCTTCACAATGAGACCAACAATGCAAGCCAGACTGAGCAAGGGATACGCCTCACTAGCTCGGCTAGAGAGACAATGCTTCCACTCCCACTTCCAGGACCCTCGGACCAAGGCTCTTCTCTTCAACTCCTTGGTCCGACCAGCCGGTATGTATGGCAGCCCTTGTTGGGGGCCTGACATGTCAAAGATAGAGTGGACATGGATGGGGCGCCTGCAGATCCTCATGCTCTCACGGATGATCCGAGAGAAACCATCTGTACCACATCACATCATTCAGGCCGAGTTTGGTGCTTCTCCACTCCAACTAGATGCAGCCTTTCAGACCATTATATATCTACACCGGGTTAGATCATATGGGGACAGCACATCAGGGAGACAAAGGTTGCCATGGTTAGCTCTCGATTCCTCCATGATGTTGGTAGCAGAGGAAGACGAGCGATGCTGGTATGCACGGACTCACAGATGGTTTGTGAGACTAGGGTTCCACATCAATAGGATACCTCCTTTTCAGTACAGTTTAGATGCCCCTCCGGTACTCCCACCCACCGTCCCGATCGCGCCACACACCAACCAGGTCATTTGTGAGGATGTCTTGCAGCTACACACCTTTAGGACCTGGTTGGAGCCGAGGGAGCTTCCAATGAAGCTGAGTTTCTACAGAGATTACTGTCTTCATATTTCGGAAGAGGGATTGATCACACCACCGGGGTACACTGAGCTTCATATGCCTCACTCACTACGGATCTCCATCAAACAGTTTCGGATATATCCTCTCCCAAATGCATGAAGAGATTGCATGTTACAATTTTGAAGTCCGAGGCACCCACACGAGGTGAGCAACTATTTTCCCACGAGAATGGCTTCTCTTGCATCTTTTGATGTCCTCTTACATCCCCTTCTTTCTTCACTATCCACTTCCATTTCTTCCAACCACAATGTGTCTTTCCCTTCTACAATTATGATGGCCTACCTTGGTCACATTCGATACAATCCCCTACTTGGCTATATCCTCTCCCAATTGCATGAAGGAGTCATCTCATGATATGTTACCATTGCTTTTGTATACAAGAGATTGCAAGGGTGCAAAATAGTAAATGCCATGCCTATATTTCCTTCCCATGCTCCAATTTCTGGCCACATATATAATTTATTATGTTAACTGAGTTCTCGTGGACCAGGTTCTCTTTTTTCGACTCCTTGGTCGGACCTACGGGCATGTACAGCAGCACTTGCTGGGGACTGGACCTCTCCAATATAGAGTGGACTCGAGTGGAGAGATTACAAGTTCTCTTGTTAGCACGGATGATACGCAGCAAGCCATCTGTTACTCATCAGAACATTCAGGCTGAGTTCGGGCATCTCCACTACAGTTAGATGCGGCATTCCAAACTATCACTTATCTATACCGCGTACGCGCTTATGGCTCATGTACCACAAGGCGATGCAGGCTACCTTGGCTGGCTTTAGCATCTCCTCTGGCATTAGTAGCTCAAGGTGATCAGAGATGCTCATGCAGATGGTGTCAGAAACTGGGTTTCCATGTAGACAGGCTACCAGCCTTTCAATACAGCATTGATGCTATGTTTGTCCTGTTTCGGGACAACGAGTTCAACCCGATCATTTGGGAGGATCTCCTACAATTACACACATTCAGGACCTCGTTAGCACAGACAGAGCTTCCTGTGAAGCTCAGTTTCTATCAGGACCACTACTTGTACATCTCCAAGGAGGGTTTCATTATCCCACCAGGGTACACCCAAATCCACCTACCGCACTCACTTAGGATTGCCCTTGGACAATTCCGTGTGTCATCACACCGACTTCGTATCGAGAGTGGGCGAGCAGAGGGGATCCCTAGACAAAGTCGTATCTGCACATCATGTGAGTGTCACGAGGTGAAGTCAAAGGAGCACTTTATCTTCCATTGCCCACTCTACAATGAATCCGTGGACAATACAACTGCCTTCTCAAAAACGGATTCGAGCGCCTCTCTAGACTCCTCTCATACCCAAATCAGAGATACTTGGCCGCTTTCATTTACAAGGCGGTCCAACATAGAGAGTGTCTCATCAGATCATGGAGACAAGAGCAAGGGCCTTGCCTAGCCCATCCTGGAGTATGATCACAGAGTTCTTCCAGGTAGAGCATGTTGCCCCCCCGACCATAGATAACAGAAGAGACAGAGACCCCGGGACGAAGATGTTGCACACTCGACAGAGAATAAACGCACAAATCGCACTCACTAACATTTCTTCTATTTTCAGATTTGTAGGTACGGCGATAGGGGTTACTTGGCGCTCGTCCGGCATTGGGTAGGGCATGATGGACTACTCAATAGATAGTAGACAGCGATCTATAATCGAGCTACATCATCCGTTTCTTTGAGCTTTGGCCTCCTCAAGCTCTTTGAACATTTCAACTAGGACCGAACAAGGAATTGGAGGAGAGGTAGGGAGGATCAATTGGAGATGTTGGAAGGGATGGAGCCAGTGAGGTAGAACCACATCAACCGCTTCTAATTACTTTCATGGAGCTCTCTCTGATCATTTGGCCAGCATAGTCCTCCGAACCTTCCACTCGCAAGTGCTGTTGTCAAAGGAGTTTGTAGAGAAGACCTTCGTAGAGGTTTGCAAGGAAGAGCAACTTGGCGAATCACTGAGGAGTGATTGCAGAGGAGCTAAAAGCAGCAAGCAAGTGACAAAGTATGATGGCCCAGAGTTGCGAGAAACCACACGGATTTGAGGGAGGGGAGGCGTTAGGTTATGTAAGAGGATTGGCTAGGTTAGATAACGTAAAAGTTAAATTAAGTTAATGTTAATGTTAATGAAGTATTGTTGTAACTAATGCAATTGATTTAATGTGAATTAGTGTCAATGTTCATGTTGTAGTTTCATTTGCTTTTTTGTATATGAATTTTCTATCTAAAAAAACAAAAATAATAATTGGTGTTTGAATATGGTGAAAGCATTAGTATTACAAAAGTTATAACTTTTGGAAGTAAGAAGAGCTAGTATCAGCCGTAATAAACCACCCCTTCTTTGGGACTCATATTATAAACTTTTAAATAGCTACACTTTTGGTAATTATGTCTTTAACTATTTACCCTTCCTTAGGACTCTTATATTATAAGCTTTCAAATAGTTACGCTTTTGGTTTAAAAAATTGTGTCTTTCTAGCAAAGCCATGACTACAAAGCAAGCAAACATTCATGAGTTCAAAAAGAAAATGGCTAACTGCATGCAGGGAGATGGACATGAACTTCTTTGATGATACTTTGTTTCATTTTACACCAACCTTTGCAATAGGTGTGTCACTGATGTTTGGATGCATGCCTACGGACGTTGTATTTGCTAACACCATTCCAGTGGCTGGATGAAAGTTATTCAATTGCTCCAAAGATAATGCCTCTCCACCCACTGCATTAGCAAGCACCTTTGCTCTCTCTTCACAACCAAAGAAAGATACACATTATGGACAAGGTTAAAAAAAGAAGTGAAGATATGCAATTTAATAAGGGACATATATCCAAGATCTACTTAAAGCTTGTATCATGTATTTTTTAATAATAACAATTGGCAATTACCATAACTTTATGATATGCTACAAATCACCACAATCAGCAAGCAAAACCACACTTTGAATAAGCACAAATCAAGCAATTTCATCAAGAGATACATATCTTTTACCATAATTACGATTTGCAATGAAAACTTTAGCACCCCTTTGTTGTGCCCCAAATGCAAGAGCTTTGCCTGCTCCTCCGGCCCCAATTACCACAAACATTCTTCCAAAAAGTGGTGACTTTCCAGAGTCGCTTTGATCCCCCCCTATCAAACAACAGTATTGTCAAGTTTAGGCCAGAATAGATGGTCCAAGTCTCTATCGTTTAAAAAACTAAAATAGGAGTTCTTATGAGAATGAAAAAGCATAACAAACCCAAATAAATAACTTTTTCGTTAAAGAATAAGTTTTGGAGCTAAAAATTCAATCCAGAACTAAAATTTAGAAAAAGAATAAAACAAAACAATCTAGAAGGAAATGACTCAGACTAGTGGCTTCACTATTGGACAAAAAGTTAAGAATTTCTAAAATTTGCATCTGAGAATTACTTTAAAATAGTCTAGAATATGTATTGATGCTCAAAACCATAATGACTTAGACCCTGAATTACAGTAGCTTCCACCCCTTTGAGTACCAAACCTAAGAATCCGATCTCAAGAGGTCATCCTTGAAGGCTCAAATACCAACTATGAAAGTCTAGAGCAACCCTCAACCAAATCACTTAAATATGTTCCTCGACGCAGTAACGTCACTAAGCTGATCTCATCACAAGCATGGCCAACATACCTAACCATTGCTACCTCCTCTTGTGAAGCTGAGTAGAAGGCAACTTTCACAACAGGAATAGAATGTTTTTTGTTGCACCAACTGCTTGCAGATCTACATGTTACGTTAGTAATAAGGTTAAAGGTACTTTTCCCCTCATCGAGGTTTTTTCCGCTTACCACACTTAGTAGTTGAGTTGGTTGCTAGTATGGTCCTAATCCCCAGTTTGGGTTGGACCCACTTTTATACCCTTGTACTTTATTTTAGCTTCTCATTCTCAATATAGTAGTTCAGCGGGTTGTTTCTTCTTGTGTGCACCTTGCTTCCATTTTTCACATCCATGAGGCAAACAAGGTTGGAGAAACTGGATGAAAATTCCCTTTTATAGGGCCACAGGATGGCTGAGCAAGTCATGTGCAAGTCATGCCTTGACTAGGTATGTCGTCTGGCTCACAGCTTGGTCAGGGCAGACTTGGTCAAGACTCTCTTAGAGGGGTCTGTCGGCCACAGGGGGATTTAGCGTATCTCCACCTATAAATAGTCTCCATGGAAGCATAGTAGAGCATACATTGGAGCTCTCCTAGCATCCGCTGAAGCTTCAACATCTGGGCAAGGGGATCCACAGCAGTAGGAGCAGCATTGAGGGCCCCTTTTGGTGGTGGATCTAAGCTGTAGGTATTATGTACATTGAGGGCTACATTTTTACTATGATCCGTCCAGGCTGAAATAGATCCTATTCAGAGGAATCACACCTGGGATTTGGTGGATTTACCCATTGGTAAAAAGGCAACTAGCACAAAGTGGGTCTACAAGTTAAAACATAAATCTAACGATACCATTCACAATACAAAGCATGGCTGGTTGCTAAAGGCTATGCTTAGAAACAGGGCATATATTATGAGGAAACTTTTGCCCCTAGTTCGAGGATGACTCATCGTTGGCAAGTGCAACAATTCGACATAAATACAGCCTTTTTTAATAGGGACCTCCCAGAAAAGTTGTACATGAAGTAGCTCATAGGTTTTGTGATGCCTGGTTAGGAGGACAAAAGCGTTGCATGCTTAAAGCAAGCTCCTTGAGCCTGGTATGCTAAACTAGATACATATTCGACCAGCTAGGGTCTTGGAATCGCCCATCTGAAAGCACCCTTTGCATCAAGAAGGATGGGGGGCTTACCTGGTCATTATTTTGTATGTGGATGATATGCTGCTCATGGTGGGTACCAATGCAAAACAAATTGCAGATTCAAAACTGAAATACAGCTGACATTCAAAGTGTCACATTTGGGGCTCCTGCATTACTACTTGAGGGTTCACTTTATGCAAAATAATCCTGGAATTGTGATGACATACAGAGACACTTAGAGCGATTAAAGTTTCAGGACTGCAAGCTCATTTCTACTCCCACGGAGCCAGGTCTGAAGTTATCCATGCATGATGCACGGCCTGCATCCAATACACACTATCACGTACATCTTCAACAGAATCAAGTTCATAACATCAAAGAAGTTAGTGACCAAGTTTCCCTGGTCAGTGTGTCTTGTGTCTCTGCGTGCCCGACTAGGAAGAGGAGCAGAAAGCTTGCTCTCTTGGAGAGTACGAAGCAGCCGATGTGGGACTATTCTTGCTTCCTACAAGGCTGAACCTTCCTCTGCGACGACATCATCAACATCTTGCTGAGTAACTGGATGAGCCATAGACTCATTTGAGGCATCTGCAATTCGTGGTTCCTGCTGCAAAATATGATTTTCAACAGGTGTAATCAGATTTTGCATGGGCAGCATGCACACGCAGTCTTCATTCTATCTTAGGTATTCGTTGCCGCAAACATGCAGTTCCTAATCACAAATACGCCATGCTTTGGACACGTGTCATCACAGTCCCCCAGGGTCGTCCCCTGATCTATTACCACTATAGGAAATATGACGAAATATTTTGAAGACAACACTCCCTCTCTCTTTTCTACTCATTGTAGTAAACTCCCTACTCAAATAGACAATGGTATTACCTTGGATATGATAGTAGTGGTAGAATTAAAACATCACATGCTCTTTTCTCTTCCACTTTGGAGTATGTTGCAAAAGGTGCATAGTCTCAAGGAATGACAATGTCATGTCGACCCTACGTCTTGCCCTACCCTCATCTAAATCGACAGATAATATCCAAAGCACGGCTATTTGCACAGCATGTGAGCTGGATCCTATGTATCTTAAATGTCTGGATTTAAGCCCGTATTGGTCATGTGAAGACCCTGCTCTCTGTAGAATGCCATTTTGATACCATGTGACTGCGTCCAGAAAATCCATGTCTACTTAACATATACCCACCATAGGTTGTCTCTAATGACAAATAGATGCCTTGCCTTATCAAGCATACAAAAGTGGCATACTAATGGGTATCTCTAGTGCAGACCCATGTGGGCCGGTTGGGGACAATAAAGAAGGGTGTCAAGGCTTTACAAAGAAAAGGATGCTAGATGGGTCCTTTCATAAGTATTCACTGAAAACTCTTTAGAAATACTACTATAGAGACAAGAAACTCATGTTTCGTCTATCACGCTAAACGTCAATACTCCTTCTCAGTCTGTTCCTTGTTTGAGTATTGTTGCTTGGCCTTAGAGTGCAAACATTGTCTAAGCAAATTGTACTTTCATCTAACAACAATTCTGAGATTTACCTTCTACCCCAAGTGCATTATAGCTCTCCGTCTCTCCGTCCGTCACCCCCTCTCCCTCTCCCTCTCCGTCTGTCGCCCCCCCCCGCCCCTCTCTCTCTCTCTCTCTCTCTCTCTCTCTCTCTCTCTCTCTCTCTCTCTCTCCGTCGTCCACACCGGAGGGGCTCCCGCGACACCTGGATGCACTGCAGGCTTTTTGTTTATCCCATGATTTGGAGGTCAACCTTCGAAAGACCAAGGTCATGATCTTTAACACCTCTCGAGCAAACATGCAACGGAAGCAGGTTACTTTTACTTTCGGTGGCTCACCAATTGAGATCGTATCCTCATACACTTACTTGGGGGTCATCTTCTCCGGCCCGATCTTCACGATGAGACCAGTGATGCAAGCCAGACTGAGCAGGGGATACGCCTCACTGGCTCGGCTAGAGAGACAATGCTTTCACTCCCACTTCCAGGACCCTCGGACCAAGGCTCTTCTCTTCGACTCCTTGGTCCGACCAGCCGGTATGTATGGCAGCCCTTGTTGGGGGCCTGACATGTCAGAGATAGAGTGGACATGGGTGGAGCGCCTGCAGATCCTCGTGCTCTCACGGCTGATCCGGAGGAACCTGTCTGTACCACATCACATCATTCAGGCCGAGTTTGGTGCTTCTCCACTCCAGCTAGATGCAGCCTTTCAGACCATCACATATCTACACCGGGTTAGATCATATGGGGACTGCACATCAAGGAGACAGAGGTTGCCATGGTTGGCTTTCGATTCCTCCATGAGGTTGGCAGCAAAGGAAGACGAGGTATGCACGGACTCACAGATGGTTTGTGAGACTAGGGTTCCACATCGATAGGATACCTCCTTTTCAGTACAGTTTAGATACCCCTCCGGTACTCCCACCCACCATCCCGATTGGGCCACACACCAACCAGGTCATTGGAGAGGATCTGATCCTGCTACAGCTACACACCTTTAGGACATGGTTGGAGCCGAGGGAGCTCCCAATGAAGTTGAGTTTCTACAAAGATTACTGTCTTCCTATTTTGAAGGAGGGATTCATCACACCACCGGGGTACACTGAGCTTCATATGCCTCACTCACTACGGACAGTTTCAGGTATCATCACACTGCCTCCGCATAGAGAGCGGTAGAGCAGAGGGGATTCCTAGGGAGCATCGCTTATGCATATTGTGCGACTGTCAAGAGCTTGAGTCGGAGGACCATTTTATTTTCAGGTGCCCAGTGTACTAAGAGATACGAGGTTGCTACCACTGTCTCTTCAGAGATGGCTCCGGGCTCCTTTCCACATTCCTCGCCTACCCAGACCAGAGATGCCTCGCGGCCTTCATTCACGAGGGGGTCCGACACAGAGAGTACTTACTCAGGCGACGAGGCTTGGCCACATCATCACACCCCTCTCAGAGCACGATCACAAAGAGACTTTGATCGTCCACAATCTCTAGCCGCAAACGTGATAGAGACCCCGACCCGACGACCACAACATGACACACGTGACATCGAGGGGGGCCTCCCGTCATTGTTTAGACCCAGGATACGTCCCATGGGAGTCACGGTGGCTCTGGTCTTGTGTCCAGCCTCGTCCAAGAGACCGAGACACACGGCATCCCTTGACGGGCACCAGCGTCCCATCACCGGCTATGCACCAACCAGGGCGACATGACATATGGAGGATTCCGCTCCGCTCCAGTCCTTTTCTTTTCTTTGCATTGTTACATCCAGATGCATTTGATTATGTATGATCAGACTTAGGGTTCAGCACGGGTGATGATGCTCATTTTAGTAGCTCCACCCTTACTCTGATTTGTATCAGGTTTTCTTTCAGTCTCATAGACCCATCGGTCTTCCGAAGACTCTAATAAAATTTCTTTCTCTCTCTCTCTCTCTCTCTCTCTCTCTCTCCCCCTTTTTTTCAAGATTCTTCTTTATGCAGATGATGTGGCACTCTTGTCGTCCACACTCGAGGGGATCCAACGACACATGGATGCACTGCAGGCTTTTTGTTTATCCCATGATTTGGAGGTTAACCTTGGCAAGACCAAGGTCATGATCTTTCACACCTCTCGAGCAAACATGCAACGGAAGCCGGTTACTTTTACTTTCGGTGGGTCACCAATTGCGATCGTATCCTCATACACTTACTTGGGGGTCATCTTCTCCGACCCGATCTTCACGATGAAACCAACAATGCAGGCCAGACTGAGCAGGGGATACGCCTCACTAGCTCGGCTAGAGAGACAATGCTTTCACTCCCACTTCTAGGACCCTCGGACCAAGGCTCCTCTCTTGGACTCCTTGGTCCGACCAGCCAGTATGTATGGCAACACTTGTTGCGGGCCTGACATGTCAGAGATAGAGTGGACACGGGTAGAGCACCTGCAAATCCTCATGCTCTCACGGATGATCCAGGGGAAACCGTCTGTACCACATCACATCATTCAGGCCGAGTTTGGTGCTTCTCCACTCTAGCTAGATGCAACCTTTCAGACCATCACATATCTACACCCGGTTAGATCATATGGGGACTGCACATCAGGGAGACAGAGGTTGCCATGGTTGGCTCTCGATTCCTCCATGCGGTTGGCAGTAGAGGGAGACGAGCGATGCTGGTATGCACGGACTCACAAATGGTTTGTGAGACTAGGGTTCCACATCGATAGGATACCTCCTTTTCAGTACAGTTTAGATGCCCCTCCGGTACTCCCACCCACCATCCCACTTGGGCCACACACCACCAGGTCATTAGAGAGGATCTTCTGCAGCTACACACCTTTAGGACCTAGTTGGAGCCGAGGGAGCTCCCAGTGAAGCTGAGTTTCTACAGCAATTACTGTCTTTGTATTTCGGAGCAGGGATTCATCACACCACCGGGGTACACTGAGCTTCATATGCCTCACTCACTACGGATCTCCAAAGGACAGTTTCAGGTATCATCACACCGCCTCCGTATAGAGAGCGGCAGAGCAGAGGGGATTCCTAGGGAACATCGCTTATGCATATTGTGCGACTGTCATGAGGTTGAGTCGGAGGAGCATTTTATTTTCAGGTGCCCAGTGTACTACGAGATTTGAGGTCGCTACCACTGCCTCTTCAAAGACAGCTCCGGGCTCTCTTCTAGATTCCTCGCCTACCCAGATCAGAGATGCCTCGCGGCCTTCATTCACGAGGAGGTCCGACACAGAGAGTACTTACTCAGGCGACGAGGCTTGGCCACATCATCAGACACCTCTCAGAGCAGGATCACAGAGTTCTTCCCATCGAGTGACATTGATCGTCTGGTCTCTAGCCGCAGACATGACACAGACCCCGACCCGACAACCGTAGCACGACGCACAAGACATTGAGGGGGGACACAGATCACTTTGGGGGACCTCCCGTCATTGTTTAGACCCAAGATACGTCCCATGGGAGTCACGGTGGCTCTGGTCTTGTGTCAAGCCTCATCCAGGAGACCGAGATGCACGGAACCCCTTGACGGGCGCCAGCATCCCATCATCGGCTATGCACCAACTAGGGCGACATGACATACGGAGGATTCTACTCCGCTCCAGTCCTTTCCTTTTCTTTTCATTGTTACATCCAAATGTATTTGATTATGTATGATCAGACTTAGAGTTCAGCACGGGTGATGCTCGTTTCAATAGCTCCACCCTTACTGTGATTTGTATCAGGTTTTCTTTCAGTCTCATAGACCCATCGGTCCTCCGAAGACTCTAATACAATTTCTTTCTTTCTCTCTCTCTCTCCCTCTTCTCAGTCTAGCCGACGACGCGGACGTGAGCGAGAGCCAGAGTCACGACAACTGCGTCAGCGGACAGATTCACACATCCAGTTCCATGACATCTCGTCTCTGCTCTCGGCCCGCCCCACTGGGGTTACCGTTGCCCTCATCCACAGGGCCACCCGCCGCCCCCGACGACCAAGCTCGACTAGGCCGCGTGACGTCAGAGGCCAATCATCTATCGCAGGGTTTTTTCCAACTTCCCATTTGACGGCCCCTCCATGATTGGTCTCTGACGATCACCACCTGCACATGTATACTGTATCTCCCCCCTCTGTCCCACTTTTTTGTGCCCCCCCCTTCTTCTTCTTTGTATCATCTGGAGGTAGACACATTTTTTTTTTTTTGGTATCAGGACTAGACACATAGTCCTTCATAACCTCTTTTTTTTGTAGAAACGGTTGGTTGGCCCGTTTTAAGACCACCACCGTTATGCTCATTGTATCAGTTATCTTTAGTCTCATAGACCTTCACGGTCTCCCGAAGACTTTAATAAACTTTCTTTCTTTCTTTCTTTCTCCCCATCTCTCAGCCTCCCCGTCGCTGCCGCTCAACCCCCTCCACTTAGCCTCCCTCACCCGCTCTCCGCTCAGCCTCTCCGCCTCAGACCCCCCCCCCTCTGTTTCTCAGCCTCTCTGCCTCACGCCCCCCCCCCCCTCACCACTCAGCCTCCCTGCATCAGCCTCCCTCACCCGTTTTCCATTCAGCCTCCCCCGCCTGCTCCTAGCCCGTCCTAGCTTGCCTGCCTACCCATAGCTCCCACCTAGCCTACCCTGGCTACCCTACAGCCCCCCGACACGTTCTACAGCCCCTAGCAGGCCTAGCGACATCTCAGAGCAGCTGCCTCCCCTACAGCTACGACCCAAGCAGCAGCCCCTTGGCTGCTCTCTCCTGTGGCGACACCAGCAGCAGCTTATTGGCTGCTTCTGCTTCTCTTAGCCACGAACCTCATCCATAGCACCAAAAGAGCACCTCATACAGCCTCGACACCTGCCCCTAACCTGCAGAAATCACGAAAATCAAGAACTTCAAGAAATCGACTTTGAAGCAAAGGAAAGACAGAAAAAGACACAAGGGACTTCTCCAAACAGCCAAGGGAAGAGGAAATACTGCACCAACATAACCGACATTCACGCCGAGGCAATATAAATATGTGATATCACTGGGATATCCCATCTTTGAATTTTTCAGAGAAGGGGGCCATCGAAAGCTCACCCGATCAGAAAACTAGAGGGGAAAGAGACAAGAAATACAGCATAATTTGGACCAAAGGGCAGAAAGGAGAGGATGGGAATGCCAAAGCATGTCTATCCACTATCAAAGAGGTATGCAAGCTACAAGATGCTAAAATTGAATGCTTATAAAAGAAATTGGAAGAATACAAGAAGCATGAGTTTTCAAACCTTCGTGCTCAAATGAATGACGACATGAAGGGATGGCAAGAAGAAATGCATGCAAAATGGTCAAAACAAATTGGTAAAATGCAGATGGATATGACGCGAGATATGGACGTGAAAAACATGCTTCTTACATCTAAGATTGAGAGCCTGGAAGCTCAGGTGATTAGTCTCCAAGATGAGAATGTAAAACTGAAGGCAAATACACACGGAGATGAAGGGGAGCTTCAGCCATCCCTACACGAGGAGAGGAGCTGAACACCATTAGGGAACAAATGAAGCAGCTCAAGGGGGCAAAGGGAACTTCACAAGAAGAATGCAAGATTATAGATGAACTGAAATCTGAGAATGAAAACCTCATAAAAGACTTGGCATTTTTGCAAGACACTATGAGAAGACCAAGAAAGGAGAGGCTGCAATCTTGGAATGGAGAGATGTGGTCAAGAAAGGTACGGCTGTCCCCAAGAAAGAGTTCATTTCAGATGCTCTGGAGGAGGATAAAAGGAGAAACAGTAAAGCCCTAAATGTTTTAGTCCGAGGTCTCACAGTAGGAGACACTTCTATTGCAGATGCAAAAGCCTTGTTCACCAAAATGGGTGTGAACCAGACATGTGAGACAGCTTGGAGAGTTGGCAAGCCCGATGCACCCACAAGGCCACTTGTGATGAAGCTCCAAACAGCCATGGATAGGAAGACCCTCATGAGCACGAGGGTGGCCTTGAAAG
Organism: Dipteris shenzhenensis; assembly: GCF_047967505.1. Lineage (NCBI taxonomy): Eukaryota > Viridiplantae > Streptophyta > Polypodiopsida > Gleicheniales > Dipteridaceae > Dipteris > Dipteris shenzhenensis. The sequence goes on along the minus strand of NC_141605.1, from coordinate 57,732,844 downwards.
GAACCCGGATCTACCTGGACGATAACCTCACCCTCCTACAGCAGGAACAACGGAGGGAAGGTATGGTACGTGTCATGGCAGCAAGAGAAGCAGGGAAATGGGCTGCATACAGGGATGGTAGGGTGATCATCTCAGAGAGAGGAGATCATGACCAGGGGGAGAAGGAAGAAAAGGACGAGAAAGAAGAGGGCAAATTATGACGGTGTCGGGCCAATGGGGCACAAAGTGGATTGAGAAAGAAAGAAAGAAAGAAAGTCTATTAACGTCCACTGGAGACCAAAAGATCTATGGGACAGCAAGAAACCCTCTAGTACATCTGCTTTAGGGAGGGCACATGGTAGCTCCCAAGGAGTGCAAAAAGCAACCCCAATTATTTAGAGTACCTACATGATATTCTGGAACAATAAACAGCCATACATCAGTTTAAGACTGAGACTTTTGAACTCTCTGATTAGTGCTACCCCTTCACGGTAAACTGCCCATTTTCCATCCTTTCTGGCAGCCCTGACTTTAGCTAATTCGGTTGCCTTAATCTTGAGTTGAGTTTGTGTAAGCTCCTCTGCTATCCATACTTTGGTGCCCTTCACCTTTTAAGATTGTCGAAGAAGCTTGATCCGCATATTTTTTGACTTCAGTGTAAGGATTGCATGACTCTATAGTGGAAAATAGAAGTTGGCCTTGAGTCGTTGCAAGAAGAAGGGGGAGGCAAGAAGAGAGTTGCAGTGTGGAATTGCAATGGCACACTCTAGTCTGCTGACCCGGGCGGTTTCTCGAAGACATACATTGACAGAGGCTCCACACATCTCGCACTTGGGGGGGGGGGGGGGTCCCAGGAGTTCCCCACCAAGACCCAGCTCTACTATGACCATTTTCTGAGAGTATCGGAGGATGTGCTCATCATCAAACCTCAGTATCTTGAGGACAGAGGAGTCTCACACGTGCTGAGGATTGCCATCGGACAGATGCAAGTCTCGTTCCATCAACTAAGGATCGAGGCAGGGTGAGCTGCAGGCATACCCAGAGAGCAACGAACTTGCAAGTTGTGCACGATGGGGGCAGTCGAGACAGAGGAGCACTTTCTTTATGTCTGCCTAGCCTACTATGAGATCCGAGGGCACTACCACTGCCTTTTTCAAGAGAGGCACAACTTTGGCCCACTCTCATGACTGATCCACTTCTAGGACCAGGTCTATATTGGGCTCTACCTGATGGAGATGTGACGACACAAAGAGACGCTACTACGACATATCAGAGAGCAGCAGGATGAAACCACGGCACCACAGGGTACTAAGGTAGACCGAGTACAGAGATAGGTCACGGATTTCTATGCATTTGACTCGGCTCCAAGGCACTGTAGGGTAGAGGAGGAGGAGCTAGCCGACATGAGAGATATATGGATCGGTGGAGAGAGCCGACACAGCACTACTAGACGAGGGACACAGGGACCGATCATCGTACACGACGCAACAGGCGACCAAAGCACACACGATCGATGTTCGACCTATTTCAGCTCTCCTTAGGGGAGATCAACCGAGGTGAGGCATCACCCTTGACATAGCCCATCGGATCCAGATATTGAGGAGACCACGCCCTCCACCACCACGAGAGACAACCCGACAGATGCAGATACGTGAGCTCTTTGCATCTCATCAAAGAGCCACCATGGAGCCTGAATACGTGGAGCCGGTTCATGCACTTGGGACTCTAGCTCTGGGCACTTGATATTTTCATGCCACCCTCATGCTATTTTGCTACTTTTTTGCTATTTTGTACTAGTATAGTATTTTAGTACTCAGCAAGGGCCTTAGCAAGCCCTTTGCCCCGGCCCACAGTGGTCTGTATGAGTTACTTGATTCTGTACTTTGTCCCATAGGCCCACGAGGCCTCTTGCAGACGTTAATATTTCTTTCTTTCTTCTCTATAGAAATGTGAAATAGCCTTACTATCTACATAAGAACATGGGGAAAGCATTGTGACTTGGTAAAACAAACATTAAAAACAAGACACGCCTTCGGAATACCAAAGTTCTTAGACCAAAGCGGAGGGCAAAACCTACAATTGCAAAGTAAACACCTATGTATATAAGATAAATGCAAGAACATGCCCAAACTCATCCTCTACAAAACACAACATAGTGCAATTTCAATCTCGTGATAGTCACTCATGAGGTTGAAAACCATAAACTCCATCATGGATAGCAAGGACTAGCTACTATGACATCTCCACTTACGTCATCAGCACCCAACATTGGGTGCAAACCATAAATAAACATATGCTCTTACACATACAAATCCACAAACCCACACATACTTGAGCATCCATTTATACAAAGTCTTCGTACTGAGTCTCTGTCGTAGAAAGTAAAAACCTATGTATATTTCAACCTCCTTTTTAATAAATTCAAAATAGCCTTGCATGCCATACTTTCTTTGGTAAAGGTATGATTGATTTATAAAACCTTCCATACTTCCTTATTGGGCAAAAAAAGTTTATTTTGGGTATGTTTTTGAAAGGCATACCTCTTAGTCCATCCTCTATGGCTGTGATTGCACCCTCACAATCAGTGTTGTACCCAATTAGTTTCCCATCACTTTTCCTTCTAACAATTGTATTCACTGCACCAATTGCCTAAACAAACAAGAAATAATCAAGATTAAAACGATAGCTTGCAAACAAGCCCACAAATCATATGGTTAACCTTTACCATCGAATGATTATATAATTGCATAAAAAACACTTGCCAGGTGTTGAAGGAGCACTGAAATGGAAAATTACATAGGGTAGAATTTTTTATTAGATATATGTTATAAAGCTTGACAAAAGTTATCATTGTATCAATGCTCATCATCATTCACCCATTCAATGTTGGGCAAGCTTGATTTGATCTTTGTCAATATCTCACTATATGTGTCCTCTTTGTACCAATCTTCTGGGAGCCCCCCTATTCTAATCTTCAGCGCATTATCACATCTAGCTTCGTGTTCTTTAATCACTGCTTGGATATCAGACTTACTTGCTTTGTTGTCCACTTCCATAAACACTTCCTTCCTAGCAGTTTGTATTTCAGTGTGAACAAGATCTTTGACTGTAGGGACTAGCTACAGGGTAGTGGGAGAATCCTTACAAGATTTTACAGCCTCATCAATTACTGCCTGCTTACCAGGCCCTTTCAAGATGTGAAGTTGGGCCTTTACTTCTGCCAGCTCCAATCGTAGCTCTCACTGCCTGCTGCAGATAAAAAATCGGATCCTGTTGCCCGAGGATGGGCTGTTTTGAGCCTTCTTGTTGGTAATTCCATGCATATGGAGTGGGTGTCATGGTTGCAACTATAGAGCACCGAGTCTTGATGGATGTTGAAGGAGTTGAGGGAGTTAAGGGGGACTTGGAGGAGAGGGTAGGCCAGTCCATAGTTGGCTGTATGATGAACCCCTTGGCTTAACCTAACCCCCGGGTTGGGTTGGGGGTTTAGCCCAACTCAGGGTTAGGGAGGACTAGAACTAGACTAGGACTAGACTAGACTAGGTACGGACGGGAGATATTGAAAGATGGAGAGGTGTTGATGGGGGGGGTACGGAGGTGGTACAGCTGTTCGGAGGTACAGGAGAGGATGTACGGGAGGTACGGCTGTACGGAGGTACGGTTGTACGGAATATACGAGAGAGGCTGTACGGGAGGTACAAAGGTTGTACGGGAAGGCTGTACGGGAGAGGCTGTAGAGCAGAAGCTTAAAAGAGCGCATGACATTTGTAGTTAGGAGCCAAGTTGAGAAGCTAGGTAATGCTCTTGAAGGAGGATGAAAAGCAAACCAACCCCCAAGGACTCTACTCTGATTTTTTTCCCTTTTTGTAAAAGATACATGCATTACATCCCAAGAATATATTGCTAAAAGAAAAGAGAGAGAAAACTTTACAAAAAAGATGCATCCTATACAATAGAATACCCATTGGCAGTAGAAGGAAGAAAGAGTATGGACAAACCAGCAGGCTTTCATTAACTTTTTCTCATCATTCAGAGAAGACAAAATGTACAAAGTGAGTGGAAGGAACACATAAGACTAGACACAACTAGACCTATGTATACAAAACTAGGGTTTTGAAAACCCTTAATGGCATCAAACAGATTTATTGACCCATCTTGTACATAAGCTGACATTAGCTGATGTCAGAATTTATAGACGATCTTGCTCCGTCCAGAATTGACACAAGAAGCGTACATTAAAATTGAACATTATCCTTTAAACTTAATATTATACCTTGCATTCCCAGCGTAGCCCTGCATCACTCAAACTTCCAACAACCCAGTGGCTTAGTGAACAGCTCAGCTACCTATAGATTTGTACAGCTAAAGATGAGATCCATTTCCTGAGATGCCAACTTTTCCGTCATAAAGTGAAGCTGCACCTCAGTTTGCTTGATCCTTGTATGGAACACATATCATCACCTCTAGCGTACCAATTGAGTAAATTTATGTAGCAACTGTAGGAGTTACATGCACTATGGGTTGGTTTATACTGCAGTGATCCATTAATTAGGCTGCCTGGAAGCTGTCTATATAAGATCTCATCCACCAACACATAGCTGTCATAAGCTTGTCAGCTTGTCACTTCCATCTCCATGCTTATCCTTTCATAATATCTTTTAGATATTTCCCCTATGAGAGGCTCTTCTTATCCTAAAGCTGCCACACTTCTATACTTAAACAACAATGCATAAGCTCCATATTTGTCATATCAGATGACCTGGACAAATCAATCTTTGTTTCTGCTACTCATTGTTTCCAATCATGAGTAGATCAACAGTATAAAAGACCACTAACATTGAAGCTGCCCCTTTCTTCAAGTAGTTAAGTTTTTGATTTGCAAGATCCTGAACCGCTTTTTTAAGAAAGTGCTGGTCTATTCTTGCATATCATGATCTGGGTTGCCCTCTTCAAGCCATATAGAGACTTCTTCTTTTTTTTTCAAGAAAATTACTTCATTAAGTATGAATGAAAACTGCGAGAGCAAGCTCAAATGCAGGAGTACATCATGCAATGCAGAGTCACTTTTTTCAGAGTTTGGAGGGGATCTCCTTTCTTCTCTGAGTTCTCATATAGAGACTTCTTAAATCTACACACAATAAGCTTCTGCCCTCAGTCTACGAAGCACTTAAAGATAATTTCACTTCCATTTGGAAGATAAACCAGCTCTTCTATGTTTGCAACAGAACTCATTGTCCTAATACTGTTTAGTTTCACAAGAGCAAGAGTTTCAGAGTAATCAGTACCCTCAACCTAGCTATATCCTTTTGTCACCAACCTTGCCTTTACCTTTTGAATATTTTCTTCGGATTCCCTTTTGCCTATAGATACATTTAGTGCCAATGACATTCTTTCCCTGAGATTCGAAGAGTTGTTCTTCACTATGTATCATACTCAAACTCCACGGCTTTCATGCCATTCTTTGCTTTTGATACTGCTCGTCATCTTCCATCTCTGCCACAAATGCTACATTTGAGAAATTGGAATACTACAAAATCAGCTTTTTCAAGCTTTGTGACCTCCTTTAGTCTTCTATAGTTGCTTCTACAGAGACCATTGCCTCCACATCTCAGGAGGGTTTCATTATCCCCCCAAAGTACACGCGGTTCCACCTACTGCACTCGTTGAGGATTGCCATTGGGCAGTTTCGAGTGTCATCACACTGACTCCGTATCAAGAGTGGACGAGCTGAGGGGATACCCAGAGAGTGTCGCATATGCACGCTATGTGATCGACAGGGGGTCGAGTTAGAGGAGCACTTCGCATTCAGATGCCCCGTGTACTATGAGATCCGTGGTCGATATCACTGTCTCTTCAGAGACGGTTTTGGGCCCCTCTCCAGGCTTCTTTCATACCCAGACCAAGGGCGCCTTGCTGCTTTCCTTCATGAGGCACTTCGGCACAAAGAGCACCTACTCCGGGCATAGAGATACGCCTCCGACAAACAGTCGAATTCCTCCCAGAGCAAAATTACAGAGTTTTTTCACTCAGACCGTATGGATCACATAGTCCCTAACGGGAGACGCAGCATAAACCTAGAGTCTCAGACACACCATACTCGACAACGGACGGACACGCAGATTACACTTGGCAACCTCCCATCCCTATTCAGACCTAGAGCACGGCCCATAGGAGTTAGAGTAGCTCTGGTTACGAACAGGGTCATCTCAAGGTGATCGAGACGGATTGTGCCCACCGACAACCGCCAGTGCTCTCTCACTGGCTATACATCCGCACGACCTCGCCCTCCCCTTGAGCTCCCTTTGACACCTGCACCATTATGAGACCGCATTGTAGAATGATGACAATGCCACTACTGATGATACATGACTATGTAATTTTTTAGGACTTAGCACTCAGCATGGGTGATGATGCTCGCTTAGTAGCTCCACCCTTTGCTTGTTGTATCAGGTTTTCTACCAATCTCATAGACCCATCGGTCTTTCATAGACTTTAATAAACTTTCCTTCTTTCTGGCATCTTCATGAAATCCAAATACTATTTAGGAACTTTCTTCTAAAGAGATTCAGGAGGCAACTCATCTTGAACCACTTTCTCCTTCCCTTTATGAATTGGCTTGCCTTTGTCCATATGCCTTGGCCCTTCTTCCTATATATACCCTAGCTTCTCATCCTGCTCTTCAAGATGAAGAGTTAGTAGCTGCTGTTTTTTCTGATTTCCAGCCTGAGAATCATTAGATTCATGGAAAACAACATGCTTGTTGATAATTAGTTTCCTCTTTTGACATCATACTGCCTGTATGCTTTCTGCGCTATATAATCAGATTCATTTAATAGATTTCACATCCATCTTCTTCCTCTTCTCATCTAGCACAGTTACGTGTGTTCTCCATCAACCTCAACTATCAGGACTCGGTACTTTACAATTGCAGCATGACACCCTCTCTGTATGCACGCAATTACCAACAAGAAGGGTCCGAACAGCCATCATTGGGCAACATGAACAGATTCATTATTTGCAGCAAGTAGTCAAAGAGTTAAGGCTTGAGCTGGCAAAAACAAACGCCCAACTTCAAGTTCTAGAGGAACCTGGCAAGCAGGCAGTAATTGCTGAGGGTGTGAACTCATGTAAGAATTTTCCTCCTACTCCTCTACTAGTCTCTACAATCAAGGATATGGTTCATACTGAAGTACAATCCGTGATTGAGGAGTTCGACACAAAGGCAAACAAGACTGATATCCAAGAAGAGATCAAAGAACACGAAGCCAAAAGCGATAATGGATTGAAGATTAGAGTGGGGGGGCTCCCTGAAGGATTACGGATCAAGCTCCTTCGACAATCTTACAAGTTGAAAGGGACCAAGATATGGATAGCTGAGGAATTTACACGAGCTCAATTGAAGAATAAGGCAACGGAATTAGCTAAAGTCAGGGCTGCTACGAAGGATGGAAAATGGGCAGCTTACCGTGAAGGCATAGCACTAATCAAAGAGTTTAAATCCAAACCAAAAGCTCTCAATCTTAAACTGATGTATGGCTGATTACTCTTTCAGCCTATTATGTAGGTACTTTAAATAGATGGGTTGATTTTGCACTCCCTGGGAGCTGCCATGTGCCCTCCCTAAAGCAGATGTACTAGATGGTGTTTTTGCTGTCCCATAGACCTGTTGGTCTCCTGTGGACATTAAAAAATAGTACAAGGGATATGTGCTGTGTGCCACCATGTATGCCCAGGTTTCTCTAGACTAAAATGTGATAAAGTAGACAGCTGCACTCAAAGACCTAGCGCAAAGGGTTCGTCAATATTTAAGTGCACCTAGTCCAAGATATCTTTTGCATTGTGTGCCTTTCTTTTAAACACCAGCCATGCGGGTGCCTGTTTTTAGTGGCCCCGCCGCTTATCTTTCATTGTATCTGTTTTTTTCAGTCTCATAGACCCTTCAATCTTTCATAGAAGTTACTAACCAACATAAGACGTTATAGGAAAGACTGGAAAAGCTCCAAGTCCTAGGGAACTCAAAAAGGCCACATACCAACTATACAAGAGAGTATTAACCAAATCGGCCAAGTTGAGGACCTTGGTTGGTTCCCAACCCAGCCCCGTCCTGACTGGCTCTTGGGGCAGCCCGATCACCGGTCAAACGGACCCTTCTGGCACCCCTAAACAGCCTGACCTTGGCTATCTACTAACGGAGCTCCTATGTGGTACTCTGGCAAGGCAATTGCCCTTGTATGAGTCCACTCCCCTCCTTTCCTACACTGATCTACCCTATCACAGGTCGGTCACACGCACAAAGAAGCCACTTTACATTAGGATATGTCAAACTATAACATCACCTCTCGGCTTCTAGATGCCAGATCAAGCCAAGTGAGTTGGTGTGCCGCTAGAGTATTGGCAGAAACTTCACAAGAAGCCGCCTATCGGCTCGAAACCGCCTCACAAAGACTACCTTAGATCCTGCACCATATGCTCCCAAGCTGCAAGTACAATTGATAGGTCGCAATCTCCTCACGCTTGCAACTCTGTACTCTGACCCTCCTTCAGAGTTGTCAGTCAAGCCACAACTGAGGCTAATGCTGATGCTGCTAACATCGCAAGATACAAAATCCTACCGGTTGCATCACTAGGCTCATTGGCCCCCTCTAGAGACCTCCGGTCATTTGGTATGCCACAACCAGATCGTTGAACCTCCACGGTCACGACGCATGTAATTGCTCGCAAGGATCAACTACTGTAACTGTGAAGTTCAAATCCCTGTGCTAGCAATCCTCCGCAACCCCCAAGGTCTCCTAGCAACGCATAAACCAATCGCTATTGCAACACAGAAAGCCCCCTCTCGATCTGCCAGTCCTCAATGTCTAGACAAATATGGTCTACAAGTCCACCTGAGTCAATGGGATACCACCTCATGTGGTCTCAAGACCTGCCTGAGAAAGAAAGAAAGAAAGAAAAGAAAGTTTATTAAAGTCTTCGGAAGACCGATGGGTGTATGAGACTGTGAAAATCCTGATACAACGAGCTGTGGTAGTGGAGCTACTAAATGAGCGTCCATACCAATGCAAAATGCAAAATGCAAAAAATGCAAAAATGCAGAAGAGCAGTACTAAGTCCTAAGTACAACATAGTCATGTCGATGGTCGACTATATATTAATCTCAGCATCATCATCAATATCATCATCATCCCCAGCAACAGCAAGATATCAGGATGGATGAGGCAGTGGAGGCATGAAGTCGGCAATAGAGTGATGTCAGCCACTCAGAGGTGTAGTCCTGGCACGTCTCCTACTCGTAGCTCTGCGTCTAACCAAGGCTACTGTGACCCCCGTCGGTCGGGCTCCGACTCTAAACAAGGAGGGGATGTCTCCAAGTGTGATCTGTGTGTCGACCCTCTATCTGAGCTGTCGGGTCCAGGTCACGGTCATGTCGAGGCCTTGTCTCGTTGGGGTCCATGTGATCTAGCTGAAAGAACTCCGTGATAGAGCTCTGAGAGGGGTCAACCGAGGAAGAAGTCTGCTCCTGTCTCCATGCTCGAAGTATCCTCTCACGGTGTCTAAGTGCCTCATGAATAAAACCTGCCAAACACCGCTCGTCTGGGTAGGAGAGGAAATGGGCTAAAATCCCATAACTATCTCTGAAGAGGCAGTGGAAACATCCTTGGATCTCATAGTACACAGGACACCTGAAGATGAAATGCTCCTCTGTCTCAACCTCCTGTATGTCACATAGTGTGCACATGTGCCGCTCCCTGGATAGTCGCTCTGCTCTGCCGCTCTCGATGCGAAGTCTGTGTGAAGAGACCCGGAACTGCCCAAGAGAGATCCTCATCAAGTGGGGTAGGTGAATCTATGTGTATCTTGATGGGTCAATGAAACCCTCCGCTGTGATATGTAAGAAGTGATATCTGTAGAAGCTAAGCTTCACTGGAAGTTCACTCAGTTCCAACCAGGTCCGAAAAGTGTGTAGCTGTAGTAGATCCTCACGGATACCTAGTTGACCTCGTGTGATAAGAGGGGAGAGAATGGAGCATCCATGCTATACTGGAAGGGAGTCTATTCATGTGGAGCCCCAGTCGTTCAAACCATCTCTCTGTACGTGCATACCAGCACCTCTGATCTCCTCCTGCTACAAGTGCCATAGAAGAGGATAGAGCTATCCATGGTAGCCTTCTACGTCCCCAGGTATAATCCCCATATTCCCTAACTCGGTACAGATATGTGATCACCTGAAATGCAGCATCTAGCTGTAAAGGGGTGACCCAAACTCAGCCTGAATGATCTGGTGAGGAATGGATGACTTACCACGAATCATCCGTGATAGCATGAGAACCTATAGCCGCTCCACACGGGCCCACTCTGTATCTGACAAGTCTGGCCCCCAACAAGGACTGCCGTACGTCCCCGTTGGATGAGCCAAGGAGTCAAAAAGCAAACCCTTGGTGCGTGGATCCTAAAAGTGTGAGCGGAAGCACTACCTCTCTAGCCTGGCCAATGAGGCATACCCTCTACTGCTGCTCTGAGTCCTCGACACTCTGCAAGTCTGCTAACCTCGGAGTCAAATACTGATGCATAAATCTTGGACATGACATGTCCAAGCATAATGGTACTGTAGTTCTCCGGGCTCATGGAATCCCCTGCCTTGTGGATGGGTGAGATAGTGTTAATGGTCCAAGTGTGTGGAAATCCCAAACAAACCGCTTCATTAAAAAGCTTTGCTAAGATCGGGGCTAGGAGGTTAATACCATATGCAATGAACTCAGTGCATAGTCCCTCATGATCCTTCGCTTGGCCATTATGAAGTTTCATTACAGCATCCTTTACCCCTCCTCTAGTGAAGAGGGTGCAGGATGTGGGACGAGGCATGTGTGAGAGGCTAGGGACTGGCTGATTTGGGATGTCATAAAGTGTGCGTGCATAATCAAACCAGATCTGGGTGTCAGTGAGTGGCGGAGGGGACCGTTCTTCTAGAAATCTCCGCCAGAAGTCCTTAGAGTTGTTACTTAACAAAATGTTTAGTAGCTCCTCCTCGTTTCGACGAACGAAGTCTAGTTTCTTCCTCCGTACCAGTCTACGGTATTCACGTAGTGTATCTGGTGCGCTCCGAAGACTGCTTTTAGTTTCGAATCTGAGTTGACGGCGTAAGGCCTTACACTCATCATCGTACCAACTATTACAGGGTACGGTTCGAGGGGATGGTGGACAGGTGGAGCGGGTGGTGTGGGGAAAAGCATGAATGGCAGTCTCGTGTAGTGAGCAGGTGACAAGGGCAGCACGATCCTCTAAAAGAGGTATGAAGTCAATATAAGCGAGAAGTATGTACAGATGGCCACAGTAAGAAGGTGAGTGATCCCGATCAAAGCGTATATCGTGGTAGGTGAAGTAAGCACTGAGTGGGGTGGAAGATGATGTGCGAAGGGAGGTGGAGATGCGAAAGAAAAGGTATGTATGATCAGCCCCTGGGGGGAGAGGTGCTACAGTGAAGTCAGTACTGCAAGATGTGAAGACAGGGGATCCCATGATGTAATCAACAACACTGGAGCCCCCCCATGTGGAAAGCATGTGAAACTACCTGAAGCGGACCATCTGTCAAGACCATTATAGATAATGAGATCATGTATTTTGCCTAGGTCTAATAGGGCCTGCCCATAGGATGAGAGTGGGCCTCGCCTGTCAGCCGAAACCCGTAGCATACCTGCCTCCTCAAGGTCAACATCTGCCAGTAGAGTGGAATCATCTCTGAAATCAAGAAGTGGTACCTTACGGACCCTTGTCCTCGCGTTGAAGTCCCCCACTAGGAGGACTTCTCCGCGGCTAGAAAAGTCAACGATGGACTGATAAAGGACAGCAAATGGGGATGTCTCATCATCACCTCGAATATCTCTGGCAAAGTGAGAGGTCTCTGGGGGGAAGTAGCAAACTGCCACAAACAGATCCTGGCTGTCCATGTGTTGTATCCGGATCCAAAGAAATCTGGAATGTGTATCTCTCTGCTCTACTGAAATGATCCCCCGAAGTGTGGATGTGAAAAGGACTGCAGCTCCACCTGAATCTCGAACTCCTCTTGTACCCCTCTCCCATGTATATCCGCTGACTATTGGAAGAGGGCGCTCTCGACTCTGATGTGTCTCTGTATAGAAGACTATGTCGTGGCCAGTATAGGATTGCGAGAAGTTCCGTGGTTCTGTCCATAAGGTACCATTACAGTTCCAAATGGTGCAGGACAAGGTCCTAGATATCTGAGTCTCATAGACCCCGCTTCCCTATGTAGGAGAGGGGACAAGTGTCCTACAGGGGCCTGTAAGAAGTCGTCCCTCTCGTACCACTGCCCACTTCCCCTCCTTCCAGGCCAAGCATCATCACCCGTGCTGAACCCTAAGTCTGATCATACATAATCAAATACATCTGGATGTAACAATGAAAAGAAAAGAAAAGAACTGGAGCGGAGCGGAATCCTCCATATGTCATGTCACCCTAGCTGGTGCATAGCCGGTGATGGGACGCTGGCGCCCATCAAGGGGTGCCGTGCGTCTCGGTCTCCTGGACAAGGCTCGACACAAGACCAAAGCCACCGTGACTCCCATGGGATGTATCCCGAGCCTAAACAATGACAGGAGGTCCCCCAGAGTGATCTGTCCCCCCTCGATGTCTCGTGTGTCGTGCTGCGGCCGTTGGGTCGGGGTCTCTGTCACGTCTGCGGCAGAAAGAAAGATAGATATATTAACGTCCTCGGAAGACCTCCCGGGTCTATGGGACAAAATACACACACCAAAAAAAACTACATCAGTTAGAGACTGGGAAGTACAACAACTCAGCCCCAAGTTATTATAATAGAATAACATAACTAAGTTCAAGTATTATGTAAGAGTGATCTGAATAACATCAGTTTGAGAGTCTTTGGGTTTCGGTTTGAAATCTCTAATCAGTGCTTGTCCATCTCGGTAGACCGCCCATTTACCTTCCTTCCTTGCTTCTTTCACTTTGATGAGTTCATTTGCCCGTTGTTTGAGTTGGGTCATAGTGAGCTCTTCAGATATCCAAATCCTAAAACCTTTCAGCTTGTTGGTTTGTCTAAGGATCTTGACCCTTGAGATTATTTCTTTGAAGTAAATCTGTGCTTTCGAGTGATGAAGCTTATGTCATTCTCATCCCAATCAATTTGTAACAAGCTATAGAACTTCATTGGACTGTCACTCAAAATAAGCTAACTAAAGAAGCAGTAACCAGATTTGGCTTCTATATTGCAACATCAATTGAAAAGGAGTCATAGCATCACAAGAATTGATGGAGATTGATTTAAGCATATGATTAGGATTATCCGGATCCATCAAAATTTAAGGGACGTAGTTAACCTTTGCAAGTGGCTCAACTTCGTCACAACATTGCAGAGCGGCCTCCTTATGGGGGATCGTGACGCTGCAAAATACAATACAGGTGAATCACGTTCAGTATGCTCAATGAATCATGGTCTATAACAAGACAGGTTTCTGTGTGATAAAGAAAAAGCATGTTCTACATAAACTTAATGCATTCCTGTTAGCTGTCAGACTTGCCTGAATCCAGCAAAATCTGGAGTATGATACACTTTCAAGAACTCTGTGAGATCATCCACAAGATAAGGTACATAGATGCCATCATATCCTACTTTTTGAAAAGCTGCATTGTGAAGTATAGGCCCTTTGCTATGACCAACAGGTTTTCCAACAATGCCATAAACTTTAGTGTCTCTATTAACTCGCTCCAGTCCATAAATATTCCTTAGATCCAATAATGTCGGCTGTCCAGCAGCTGACTCTTGGCCAGATTCAAGAGAGCCAAAAGTAAGATAGCCACCAAATTTGGGACTCAAAATCCGACTAATCAGACCACTTTGACCCATCACCAGGGCAATCGTTGGAACCTGCATACCAATAACAAGTCTCAGAATCTGAATGCAATCAAGTAAAAAGTACAATAGAAAATCAAATGCCCCATAAAAACCTGGCTAAACCTAAACCCAGGTATCCATATGCAAAAGACCAGCTACGACAGCAAACAGCTCGACAAATTCTGGCAACAGTAAGGTAACCAGTTCATTCAGGACATTGCGCACATTTGTACTTCCAAACATAGCCCATCACATGTATCTCTTGCTCAGAAATTCTAAGGATAATACATAACTTCACTATCACAAAATGAAGCAGATAATGTCGTATAGGCTATTGATGAGCCCAAGCTTAACCTTTATCTGTATTCTGAATCCTCTATAATGGTTTGAAGGTAATTTACCTTGGCAAACCACCAAAATAAAGATAACTTTCTTGGCAAAAGAAAAATACAAAATTGACTTAAACTTTACACATCCATGCATGCATATGCATGGATACAATTGCTTGTCTATTCACCAGATAGACTATGCTGTCTACTTATCTTATACTGAAATTTTTGTACTGGCTGACCTCCGCTTTGGGGACGGTCTTTTTATGATCTAAAGAAAATGGTTTTCACCACAATAAAAAAAATATCTGTGTGTGTGTGTGTGTGTGTGCGCGCGCGCGTGTTTTTCCGTACAGCTTATCCCTTCCGTACAGCCCCTCTGTGTAGCTTCTGCCGTACTGATCTGCATTTTCTCCTTGTGCCTCTCCGTTCTTTTTCTCTGTTTGCTTTGTCCTTCACTCTTTTTCTCTCTTGCCTTGCCATACCTCAATCATGGCTACAGGTCCCGATGTCTGTACATATGCTAGAAAAGAAAGAATTACAGATACTAAGCGTCGTCCTTCTCAGCCTGCTTCACAGGATGATGAGCTTACCATGGAGGCTCAATATGTGTTTGATACACTTAAGGATGACTTTCAGCAGTCACGACAGGAATGGGGCAAACCAGTTCCGGAGATCACATACAAATTGAAATTGCCCTCCCTTGTGAATCCTCTCAGAAAGCTATCTCAAACTGCGGTAATTATTTTCTTTCTAGGAAGAATTCCAGCCGCCAGTGATGTTGGGCAATGGATCAAGTCTATCCTTGGAGGATGTTTTGTTGAGGGTGTCTACTTTGCCTCCAGAGGATTTTATGAGGTGCATTTATCAGATGCTTTGTGCAAGCAGAGGCTCCTTGAGCTTTCTCCCCTTTTTTACGGGAAGCAGATGGTACATGCCATGCCTTGGTCCCCAAACAAGGACTATCAAAGTCTTATACGTCATCATTGTCCTGTATGGGTTGAGGTTGTTAACTTCCCGGACTATATGCATGAAGAATTGCCTGGCCTAGCTGCTTCATTGGGACAGGTCATTTGTCCTCCACGCCCCATGGGAAATCATAACAGATTTTGCATCCTTTGGGACACTGACACACCTACCCCTCCTTCTATTGCAGTGAAAGTTGAGGGTGTGCAATTGGGCAAAAAGTTCTTTGACTTGAAATGGGGTGTATTTGCAGGCGCTTGCTTTGCCTGCCACAAGTTTGGGCATCTAGCCTCTGAATGCCCAATGGTACTACATCAACCCCCTCCTAATGCCTTGCCGCCTCAGACAAGGGAAAAGAATGAGAATTTGCAAGCCAAGGTAGCAAATCGAAATGGGGCAAAGAATGCTAAACAAGTTAATCAGGTGCAATCACTTGTTGGAAAAGGGAAAGAAAAAGAAAAAGAGAAGATGAAGGAACCTGTGGGGACAGATCGGGATGGTTTTCAACAGCCTAAAAAGGTGGTTGTATTGAAGCAACGCCCCTTTCAATCTCGGCAATGGGATGCTTCCTCTCCCTTACCAGGACAGACTTCCACTTCAGCTCCAGTCCTTCAAAATTGGGTGGGGGTTTTGAAGAAGGGTATTCCGATATGTGACTCTGAAGAAGGGGAGAATGCCATATCCTTTATGGATCATGAAAGCCTGCAACCCATGCAGGCAGAGGCTTTGCCTCTCTGATATCTTGTTTCATACTTATACTCTCCTGTATATATCTCTTTCATGCATCAAACACTTAAGTGCTTTACATACAATGTACAGAGCCTCTGGAATGTCTCAAAGTGGAGGGTTTTCTGGAATTATGTACATAAAATGCAGCCAGATATTGTTTGTTTGCAAGAGCATAATCAACACTCTCAGGCTGGTCATAATGATCACTTTGGCGGCTATGATATATATTATGCTGGTACCACTACCTACTCAGGGGTATGCATAATGGTCAGACATGAGCTGGAGCCCCAGCTAGCATTCAATGACAGCAGTGGCCGATGGATAGTCATACAATGTAATGTCAATGGTGACATTTTTGAGCTTGCATCAGTTTATGCCCCCCAGACCTCTGCCATGAGGGCTTCTCTATGGGATTCTTTAGGCAAATATCCATGGAGATCCAATGCATTTATCTGTGGAGATTTTAACAATTCTGAGAGATAACACCACTTCAAGATCTCATATGCTTTCATCGGAAAGACAGAAATGGGATAGCATGCTTTTTTCTGTGCAGGCTGAAGATTTATGGCTGCTTCTACAAGGGTCAGTGCCCGGATATACTTTTCATCATAATGCATATACTACATACTGGGCTAGGCTTGACAGATGGTATTTGTTCTATCCACAACAATATGCAGATTTTAGCCTTCATCTCCACATCGATTTCTCTTTGGGCTTGTCAGATCATGCCCCATTATGGTTAAATCTGCAAATTTGGTATGCCACTGGATGATTTGCCGACTCTCTCCACCAGATTATTGCATGTTAATCAGGCTTATCTTCGACATCAACATTTCCAGCAAATGATTAGATTTGCAATTCATCCCTTGCTTTTGCATGCTCAGGAGGACATGAATTATGCTTGGGACAGCTTTGTCTCTCGTATACAGAATGTCATTAGGGAGTATGGAAACTGGCACATGGCTACATGGAGGAACGAGGTCAAATGAGCAAAAAGGACAGCACAACAGTTGACTGAATTTTCACAGTTAAGGCCTCTTTCTGAATCAGAAAATAATTCCCTCTCACAAGCCCGGATGATTAGAGCAAGAATAAAGCCCCTTATGGATAAGGGCTTTTCATCCAAAGCCTTTTTCAAGGGACTGCATGCCACTCGAAAGAAAAACTCATGTCTAAGGGTAAGGAAGCTAGATGGCTCTTGGACGCACTCCTTCTCTGATCTCCAAGATGAATGCCAAAATTACTTCCACACACTGTTCTCTGCCCCTGGCCCCCCATCAAATCAAATCACTGATGCGCGGATTGAATTTCTTCAATATGTTTCTGGGATAGTGGAAATGGATGATGCTCTTTTATTTGAGAGACCTTTTACTGACACGGAACTTGATAATGCATTGTCCCATCTTGGCAAATACAAGTCCCCGGGCTGGGATGGTCTTACAGTGGAATTTTATATTTCTTTTTGGGATGATCTGAAAGATGTTCTTTTACAAATGATCAATGTTGCCTGGCAAGAAAATCAATTGCCACACCTTTGGAAGCATGGAATAATTAAACTTGTGCCCAAAAAAAATCTCTGTGATCGTATGTCAGATTGGAGGCCTATTACTTTGATGCCTGTAGTTTACAAACTCATTGCCAAAATGATTGTGTATAGGCTTCATGGGATACTGAATGCGGGCCTTCATCCTCATCAGTATGGGTTTGTGCCGCGAAGACAAATCTATGACAATATCTCCAATGCATTGACTGCAATTGAATATGCTAAGTACTCGAATCAAGATGTGCTCATATTGCAGGTAGATATTACTAAGGCATTTGACACTGTACAATGGGATTTTATCTCTCAAACCATGACAAAGCTGGGGTTTGGTCCCAAGATAGCAAATGCAATCTATTGGCTTTATTCTGGATCTACTTCCCAGTGCATTCTCGGAAGTCATCTATCTCGGTCATGGATATTGGGTAGATCAGTCCGACAGGGCTGCCCCCTTAGTGCTCTTTTCTATGCCATTGCGACACATCCCCTATTGATGTATCTTGATCATCTTACAAACACAGGACAGATGAGTGGTCTTAAAATCCCTAGGGCTGCATCTTTTTTGGCACAGGCATACGCTGATGATTCCTTCTTTATGCCACAAAATTCTCCTCGGGAAGTCAGCATGCTTATGACCACATTATCTTTGTATGGATTAGCAGCGGGATTGCATGTCAACTTTGACAAATCCAAATTGCTTCCCCTGAAACAATGTGACTGGCATTCTATTCTCTGGCCTGGACAGATAGTGCATTCCAAAGATGTAGTCAGGCATTTGGGATATCCTATAGGATGGCATATCACCAGAAAACAGCAGCTAAAATGGATATTCCAAAGACTTCAACACAAATTGGAATATTGGAAAATTTCTACTTGGCCACTTCATGTCAGGCTCAGAATAGTCCAGTCTATTGTTATGTCTTATGTTCAGTTCTTTTTGCCTTTGATACATTGGTCCTCCAGAGATATCTCAGCTTTTATGTCTCAAGCTATGGAGCTGTTATGGAAGACAAAAACTGCAGTGAAAGCATTGAGACTGCTGAAGATGGAAATGATATGTTCCCCTAGGATGCATGGAGGACTTAATGTATTAAATATCAGATATCATGTACTTGCAAGGAAGGCGACTATGCTCCATACCTTTTTCTGTCAAAAGCAGCCATGGACTTGTATGATAGCATCCATGTGTGTCAACATGAGGACAACTGCTTATGGCCATTGGACTACTGATCATTGGGAGGCTGTCATTGGGAGATTTGTCGGGAAGATTCCTGGATGCCCTTTCTCTACTGCTCTGATAATGGACTGGAAACAAGTGCTTTCTAAAGTCAAATGGGCTCCTCATAATCATTTGGGGACAAACTCAATGAGGAAAGAAAGTATTCATTGGAGTGCCATTTTTGACATTCCACTTGCTTTACAAGAACCGGTTCGGGCATATAATCTCATGAAATTGGGAATTAGATACATCAATGATGTGGTAGATGATCACGGCCATGTCTTATCTTTTCCTCAGGCCACTGCCCTTTATGCTTTGGGAATGCATCATAAATTGATATGGAAGAAAATTGCTGATCTCTTGCATCCATTTCTACCAATTCCCCCTGTGGCTGACACAGACAGGCTAATGGATTGGCAATTGTTCCCCTTTGCTACATGCTCTCGTCCTATACCTCTGCCTATTTTGACCTCCATCAAAGTCTACAAGCTTCTTCAACCTGCCCCTTGGATTCATCAATATGCTAATACTCTATGGCATATCAGGCAGCCCCTTTCATGGTGGCGGAAGAATCTCCGACTATTATGGAGGTGCACATTGTCAGTGGGAATCACACTTGCCAAACGTCACATTGCACCACCCACCTGTTTACGGTGTCACGCTCCTTCAGAGACTGTCCCTCATTTGCTTTGGCATTGCTCGTCTACTCGGAATCTCCTTGGGAAAATTTCAGATCTTCTTCGCCTCCGTTTCCCGAGTCACATATTTGGGAAACATTTTTGGCTATTTGGCAGATTTAGAAGGCCTTTATCTCAATACTCCCTCTTTCTCTCATGGGTGAGATATTGGGCGCTTTGGACAATCTGGGAAGAGCACAATTTGGCATACTTGGGCCGCAAGTTTCAAAAGTCATATGAATCTTTTAGAGCCTCATTGCGGCAATCTTTATATGATGCCTGCCATGAGGGTGATCTGCATGCATCTTGCATTGAGCTTTTCTTTTTATGCTTCTGATCTGTGGGATACTCTCCATTTTTTGGAGACTTTCCCTCTTGTAAAGTTATGACAATATAAATACACTGCACTGGATTTTACCAAAAAAAAAAAAAAAAAGTGTGTGCGCGCGTGTGTGTGTGTGTTTTGCAAAAGCTTTTTCGCAAGTTAGATTATTGGACCGCTGCATGTTCGCCTTCGAATTGTTCAGTCTATTCTCATGGCTTATGTGCAGTTTTACTTGCCTCTTATTCCCTGGTCTCCTCAGGATATTCAAAGTATATCATTAAGGTTATGGAATGCTTTTCAATATTCTTTAATGAATGAGGTTATGGAAATTATTAAAGTTCTTGACATTCTTGATCTTCACACTCATGTTCTCGCCCGCAAGGCCACGCTCTTGCCCACCATTTTGGAGCAGCACCATACAAATGCTTTTGGCCACTGGGTTCCTCTGAAGAAAATGTTCCTCCTAGCAGAGGCTGCTCTCGATGACCCCTGCATACTCGCCCAGATGGCCATCAAGGTATGTATATTATTAGTCAAATACTGGCCAATGTTTGAGAGGGGCGAACCTAGGATCCATCCAATGCCTCTTTACATCTGGCTCTCCAAATATGCCAAGCTGCAATACTAGCCAGAATCTCCCGTGATGTGTCTACCGAAGCATGTGCAGCTCTTAAAGGAGTAAAAGCAACATCCTACATGGAACATTACTCTACTAAATGTCGGCGAACCAAAAAAGCCCCATCTGAATCATGTCCCTCGAAAAAAACCTGAGGCCCCATAAGAGAAAGCCAAGCCACTGAACCCCAGGTCATGAAGAAGGATGAAGTATCACAAGACCCTTCCAGATCATCCTCACATGTCTACACCCCCAAAGACAATGCTGAATGTCTCAATCGTAGAATGGCAACGAGGACATGTAGGGTTAGCCCCGAACGTGAACCTCCACATGTTCTTCACAATCCCTCCATGAATAGAAAGCCAAAAGAAGAGAGTGATTTTTTATATCCTGAGGGATTCCAAAGTCTCCTCCAAAAGTTTTTCTGCACATCTGCAAAAATGTGAAAGTTGACCCAATGAGGAGATCTAGCCCTATGGCTCGCATAGTGGCAGAGATATAGAAGGCCAAGTATGAGTGGTCAACTCCGAGTGGGGGGAGCAGATATGAGAAAGTTGTGTATCCGTGAGACAAAATCTAGTGGGCCTAGTAGATAGTCCACCACCATGTGGGAAGCAAGTGAGTTCTCCCGATGATGGCCATCCCTAAAGACCATTATAAATGATCAGGTCGTGGACAGCCCCTAGCTCAAGCAGATGTCATCCATATCCTATCACCTGTGGGCATCTACAGAGTGTCTCAATATCCCAAGTTCAGCGCATCTAGCTCTGGGACTATTTATAAATCTCTGTCATCGATGACGTCAAGCAGGCCAACTTGCTTATTTCTGGTCCATGCATTGAAATCCCCCAGTAGGAGGGTCTCTGCCTGTCTGGAGAACTCCGTGATGCCATCATGAATGGTATCATATGGGATGTGTCCGTCTGTAGTGACCTCTCATGCATAGGATGACGTGTCTGAAGGGAAGTAACACACTGAAATGAAGATCGGTAGAGCATTTGGAAGTTGAACGCGTATCCACGTGTCGTGCATGCTCCTCTCTCCGGACCACAGATATAAGTGGTCTCAAGTGTGACTTGAAAACGATAGCCACCCCCCCCCCCACTCCACTATCTCTCCTCAACTCCCTCCTATGAGCTGACTCCCAAGTGTATCCTGTTACTATGGGCAGCCCTCTCTCTAGGCTCTCATGTGTCTCAGTGCAAAAGATCATAGAGGTAGAAGTGGAGGAAGGAGAGAAAGAGGGAGGAGAGGGAGACACAAAGCAAAGAGACGTCTCTATTACTGTATGTCTCCAAGAGACCTCCCAGGTCAGACCATAGTGTGCCATTACAATTCCATACTGCTATTTTCAGTCTGGTGTGTACACATGTCCCTTGGGCTCGACACTGTCATAATTCCCCATCTTCTTTCTCCCCTCTGTCTACTCTTTCTCAAATGATCACTTTGCCATCTCTGTAGGCGGCCCATTTCCCTGCTTCTCTTGCTGCCATGACTCGTACCATTCCCTCCCTCCTATGTTCCTGCTGTAGGAGACTGAGGTCATCATCCAAGTATATTTTTGTCCCTTTCAAAGTTGTTCTCATACTCATGAGGGTAGATCTATCCATGGCAGTCCGCAGTTTCAGCACTAAAGGTCTTGTGGGTGTCTCCGCCTTGCCTACCCTCTAGGCTGTCTCACGTGTGAGATTGACACCCATCTTGGTGAACAAAACTTGGGCATCTCCCATTGGAGTATCTCCTACTGTCCAGCCTCTTACCAACACGTTCAGAGCTTTGCTGCTCCTCCTTTTCTCTTCCTCGAGAGCCTCAGAAATGAATTCTTTCTTAGGGGCTGCTGCTCCTTTTGTAACCACAGCTGTCCATTCTGTTGAAAATGGGGAGAGGGTGAGAGACACTCATCACATGATTGGAGACAAAAGCCACACTAGGACTCCGATTCCAACAAACCCCCCTTCGGAGCTAGGGTGAGAAACCATGACATCATCCAGACTATGCATCCTAGGCAATCTCAGAGGCTAACAACTGAGCATAATTCTGAGGTTGAACCAAGCACTCTCATGGCTTAGGTGTCAACGTGATCAGAGACTCAAATCTGAGCATGGATGCATGACCAACTCATAGGTCTAGGGAGTACACCAACATCCTGGAACTCGGCCAGGCCTAATAAAGGAAAGACATAACAACCCCCCTGTCTCCTAACTGGGTACATGGAAATAAGTGGAGCCTTTTATAGGACAAGGCACACAAAATGACCAATTATTACATCATTTTAGGGGGACTACCCAAGGCAGAGTACCTAATGACTCACACATAAGGAATATAGAAAATATATATTCATTTTATGCATAGCAAGGGCAGAGAACCCGTGTAAGCCCGAAGTAGCTGCTTGCTCAAGAGTGTGCACATTCCCCCGTATCGATGAAGTGTCGATGAAGCGCATGACGGGAATGCCCGG
Organism: Dipteris shenzhenensis; assembly: GCF_047967505.1. NCBI lineage: Eukaryota > Viridiplantae > Streptophyta > Polypodiopsida > Gleicheniales > Dipteridaceae > Dipteris > Dipteris shenzhenensis. The sequence goes on along the minus strand of NC_141605.1, from coordinate 57,710,145 downwards.
AAGATATGTCGATGTCGGCCATGGGAGCAGCTACATGGGACAATCATCCCATGACTCTTAAAGTGACAGAGTGAGTCACCAAATGTCGGAGAAGAATCTCAAGTTTGAGCAATTAGGCCCAAGGGGGGGCAAAATTCCCAAATGAATGTACCAAATGGTGATGAAATTACACGAATTTGGCAAAATCCCCAAAAGATTTACATAGTAGAAGCTTCAATTATGCCAAAGGAAGACATAGAACAGAAAAGCCCTAAATTTTTGGGTTAGGGTTGCTGCAAAATTAGGGTTTACAGAAAATTGGGGCTTTTCAAAATTTCCTATAGCATCGTGTTCTAGCAATACTAGGGAAGCTTCAGACCATAAAAGCCCCAACAAATTCACCCAAAATGAGGCAAAATTCTTGAAAAGCGCAATTTAGGGTTTTGGGCTCAGATATGCAGCAGGAAAAGTGTAAGCATGAGAGTAGGCAGAATATCTCATGTGGAGAGGCAAACGAAGAAGAGGGAGTGCTTCGAGGAAGGAGAGACGTAGCAGGTAGGATTACGAGAGATGCGTTTGAAGAAAAGCAACAGCGTAGCTTGCTACCTGTACTCAGGAGATCAGCCCAAGAGATACGCAATGAACAGCTGTAGATAAGCGATGCAACTTCAAAGGATATGTCGAGCAGTAACTAGAGATAATGGTGCGCAACATCTTCAAGAAGATAATGGGCAGCACATCCAGCGTGAGTATCAGTAGCACATGTCGATGTAGATCAGCTCCTTCATGCAGCAGTGCTGTCGGTTCTTAAGCAGTTGCGGGCATCTTCTCAGCCAGCAGCTCACCACGCTTCCGCTGCCACACCAGTCAACGCAAGAGGTAATTGCGAGGGAGGCTAAAGGTAGCAAGCAGAGGAGTTAGCGGAGGAGATAGCGGGCAGAATGGCGCAGCGTAAAGCAGAAGCTGGAGCAGCAGCGTGGGCTAGTAGAAGAGCGAACAGAGGTGCGGGCAGAATGGCGCAGCATCAGAGAAAATAGCGGAGAGGCGGCAGAAGAGTGGCGCAGCAAAAAAGTGGAGCAGAAGAGTGGCGCAGGTCTCAGACAGCAGCTCCACGAGTATGATGAGCAGGTCTCCATAGGAGAGGCTCGGGAAGGAGGAGTAGGAAACGAGGCTCTGATACCATTTGTTGAAAATGGGGAGAGGGTGAGAGACACTCATCACATGATTGGAGACAAAAGCTGAGGCACAATAGCTGATGTTGATAGTTGGTCAAATCACAGCAAGTACATAGCCTCTTTCATAGGCTGGGCAAGCCTTATCTTCCCACACAGACACCTCATAGATGAGGTCACACACAAGAGAATCTAGATCCTATAATCTAAGGGAGGAATCACACCTACCACATGAGGTGGCACAAGTGGCCTCAAGACTCTTCACACTCACACAACTATAGGACACTCCTAGGACTCTAGGACCACACACACTAGGACTCCGATTCCAACACATTCAAGCATCTCCTCTTGCCCTTTAGTAATCTCTATTGTGTAATTTCTGCATGTTTGCCATTCATTGTGCCCTGCATGGCAGCCATGGCAGCCATCTCTCTCTTGAGGGTTGCATTTTCTGCTCTAAGTTCCTCCATGGCTTTGCAGCCCCCTTCAAAGGTCACCTGTGTGTCTCTCATTTGCTGTAGTTCAGTCCCTAATGCATGTACCTTGTCTTGGAGGTTCACTCTCTTGGTTTCCCACCCTTCTTTCTCTTTTTCCCACTCTTCACGCTTTGCCTTTTCTTTCCTCCATTCCTCCTGTATTTTTCCTCCTCGCTTCTTGAATTCATTGAGTGTCTTGTCCATATGAGCCTTCTCAGCCATTAAAGCCACATTGGTAGCCTCCAAACTGTCGGTCCTCTCAGTTAATGCACGGCATATTTTGTTGAGGCAGACCAATACCTCATTTGCAGCTTTGTGAGCTGTCCCTGATGATGAGAGGGCTACCATGGCATTGTCTAGGGCTTGTTTGCCCCATGTGTCTTCTAAAAAGACTCATGTTGGCATCTTGCTCTGATGTCCTGGGTCCTTGGCGCAGACAGCAGTAGCTCACGGGGGGGCCTAGAGCCCCTCGCGCAAACAATAAAGCTCACCGGTGGGCTTGGAGCCCTTGGCGCAAACAATGGAGCTCATGGGGGGCGCCCTTGGCGCAGATTAGCAACTCGCGGAGGGGAGCCTGGGAGCCCTGACGCAAGAAAGGCGCCTGCAGCTAGGTTTCTATCCTGACGAAGGCCCAATGGCAGCAACCTTGGCGTGGCAGCAGCAACAGGGCGATGGCTCACGGGGGGGCTGGGGGCGAAGGGGGGGGCGGGGAGAGAGAGAGAGAGTTTATTAAAGTCTTCGAAAGACCGATGGGTCTGTGAGACTGTGAAAAACCTACAAATGAGCTGTGGTGGTGGAGCTACTAAACGAGCATCCACACCAATGCAAATGCAAAAAATGCAGAATGGCAGTACTAAGTCCTAAGTACAACATAGTCATGTCAGTAGTCGACTATCATCATCATCATCAGGATATCAGGGTGGATGAGGCAATGGCGGCATGAAATCGGCGATAGAGTGATGTCATCCACTCAAAGGTGCAGCCTTAGCATGTCTCTTGGTCATAGCTCTGCGTCTGACCAGGGCTACTGTGACCCTCGTCAGGCGGGACCCGACTCTACATAGGGAGGGGATGTCCCCAAGTGTGATCTGTGTGTCAATCTCTGTCTGAGCTGTTGGGTTACAGGCTCTGGGTCACAGTCATGTCGAGGCCTCGTCTCATGGGGGTCCATGTGATCTAGCTGAAAAAACTCCGTGATAGAGCTCTGAGAGGGATCAGCCAAGGAAAAAGTATGCTCATGTCTCCATGCTCGAAGTATCCTCTTGTGGTGTCCGAGTACCTCATGAACAAAACCTGCCAAACATCGTTGGTCTGGGTAGGAGATGAATCGAGCCAAAATCCCATAGTTGTCTCTGAAGAAGCTCTGAAGAAGCTGTAGAAACGCCCTCGGATCTCATAATAAACAAGACACCTGAAGATGAAGTGCTCCTCTGACTCAACCTCCCGCATGTCACACAAAGTGCATATGCGCATCTCCCTGGGTAGTCGCTCTGCTCTGCCGTTCTCGATACGAAGTCTATGTGAAGAGACCCAGAACTGCCCAAGAGAGATCCTCAGTGAGTGGGGTAAGTAAATATGCGTGTATCCTGGTGTGTCGATGAAACCCTCCACTGTGATATTTAAGAAGTAATCTCTGTAGAAGCTAAGCTTCACTAGAAGATCACTCGGTCCCAACCAGGTCCGGAATGTGCGTAGCTGTAATAGATCCACACAGATAACCTGGTTGACCTCGTGTGATAGGAGGGGAGAAAACGGAGCGTCCATGATGTACTAGAAGGGAGGTAGTCTGTCCATGTGGAGTTCCGGTCCCTCAAACCATCTCTCTGTGCATGCATACCAACACCTCTAGTCCCCTCTTGCTGCAAGTGCCATAGAAGAGGACAGTGCTAGCCATGGTTGCTTGCTACGCCCAGAGGTGTAATCCCCATACTCCCTAACTCAGTACAGATACGTGATGACCTGAAATGCAGCATCTAGCTGTAGTGGGGATGACCCAAACTCCGCCCGAATGATCTCGTAAGGAACGGATGGCTAACCACGAATCATCCGAGATAACATGAGAACCTGTAACTGCTCCACACGGGCCCACTCTGTATCCGATAAGTCTAGCCCCCAACATGGGCTGCCGTACATCCCCGCTAGACGGACCAAGGAGTCAAAAAGCAACCCTTTGGTCCTTGGGTCCTGAAAGTGCGAGCGAAAGCATTGCCTCTCTAGTCTAGTCTATGAAGCATTCCCTCTGCTCAAGCGTGCCTGCATCACGGGTCTCATAGTGCAGATGGGTCCGGAAAAGACAATCCCAAGATAAGTGTATGATGAAACTATCTCAACAAGTGACCCATCAAATGCGAACTGCTCCTGGTGCATGACGGCTTGAGATGTATTGAAGATCATAACCTTGGTTTTACCCAGGTTGACCTTCAAATCATGAGACTCACAAAAGGACTGTAGTACGTCAAGGTGTCTCTGGAGCCCCTTTGCTAAGGAAGACAAGAGAGCCACGTCATCTGCATAAAGCAATATCCGGATCAGCATGTCCACCAGAGAGCAACCTAGCCCCCCTGTGTCTGCATCACTGTCTCAAGCTCGTCAATGTAGAGGCCAAATAAGGTAGGTGATAATGGACACCCTTGTTTGACCCCGATAGTGCTCATGATCTCGTCTATCCACCCAGATGCTGCTCGTACTCTGCCAGAAACTCTCTTGTAAAGTGCCATGACCGCCCAAATGATCTCCTGGTCGTGACCCAAATCCTGTAGGCGTCGTAAGAGATGGGCTCTCGGAACCGTGTCAAATGCCTTACGAAAATCCACAAAGCAACAGTAAACCCTCTGCTTCCGTGCCCTCGCCTCCTCGATGATACATCTGAGCGTGAGAATGTGATCCATGGTTCCATGATCACGCCGGAATCCGGCTTGTCCTACTGCTCTAAGTCCTCGACACTCCACAAATCTGCTGACCTCTAAATCAAGCACCGATGCATAAATCTTGGAAATAACATATCCAATCATAATGGTCCTGTAGTTCTCCGGGCTCATGGAATCCCCTGCCTTGTGGATGGGTGAGATAGTATGTCATGACCTGTATAGGATTCTGAGAAGTTCCCTGGTTTTGACCATAAGATACCATTATAGTTCCATATGGTGCAAGATAGCACGCTTCACCCAGGAGCAGACGCGTCTCATACAAGAGCAGGCTCATGCTATTCGAGACTAGGCCGATCTTATTCAAGGACTCGAATAGGAGATCTCACAGCTCCGACAGGAGGTCATTGTTATATGCACAGTCCCAGGGAGCACCTCAGTTATGGAGGCACAGATTGCGAGCATGCAATCTGCCATTGAGGAGACGTCTAGATGGGTCGACATAGCCAAATGGGAACCCGCAAGGGTGACCGTTTCGGCTACCCTCTTGGAGCAGCAGCAAAGAGCCTGAAAGGCTTTCGGCATCAGAGTACATGGGATCCCACGCATTGAGGCTACACTGATGACAGATGCGATGGCCTTCGTGGCCACTACTCTGGGAGTGATTGAGCATTGGATTGAGAGAGCCTGGCGGGTAGGGAGAGACCCCAACCGAGAGCAGCCCCTAATCATACGATTCTATGATGCTCAGACACGACTTTCGGGTTTACGTCGCACATCAGCCCTACAAGACCAACCAGCGATCTCCATGGATGAGGACCTCACTCCACTACAGCTTGAGGAGAGGCGCTTCCTATCACAGCAGCGGGATCAAGTCCGCAAGGAGGGAAAGTGGGCAGTAATACAAGATGGACGACTCCTTGCAGGCCAGGGCACCCACCTCCCCTCCCACAAAGGGAGGCGGGGTCTATGAGACTCAGATATCTTGTGCGAAGCGTGATAGCTCCATCTCACGCTCTCAGATACTGTGTACCTCCATCAGCAAGTTCTCCCAAGCCTCTGATGGGTCAGCTCGTCTGTGCCCTAGCGAAAACTGAAAAGACCGTGGCATGAAAGTGTGAGGATGAGACTAGAGGCTGGGTGATGACTAGGTGAGGTGGGTGCGATAGGGAGATGATAGTGGCCTAGATGAGGCGATCCCAACAGGATGTGGGAACGTTGGCTGACCGAGAGGCAGAGGGGAGAGAAAGGTCGAGGCGTAGTGTGGGACAGTGTATGACCCTCCGAAGTAGGTGTCATAATTGGTGAGAAAACTGTAGCAGGAGAGGAAGGGAGAAATGGAAGAGATGATGTCAGTGACAACCCCACTATCCCAGGGGAGGGTGGAGCAATCGATGTCATGGGTATGAGTATGTCACTGCCAATAGCTGTAGCTGAGGATGTAGAGGCTGTGGCCAGAACTGGAGCTGAAACTAAGGCTGATGCTGAAGCTGAAACTGAAGCTGAAGATGAGGATGTAGCAAGGGCTGAGACTGAAGCTACTGAAGCTGAAGCTGAGGCTGAGGTGGCCCCCGCCTTTGCTTTGCTGTCAACTCCGAGTCCACTTCGGTTGTAGCGTGTGTTCACATCCTGAGTTTCCGTTGTGTTTGTTGTCGTCTTTGTTGGCAGCTTTATCCGTTTCTTTGCAACCTTTCCCCATTTCTTTTGACTGATCCCGTGTCCTTGGTGTAGGTCTTAGTGCAAGAACGGGAGCGGGAGCATAAGCCCCCCCCCCCCCCCCATGGCAGGAGGTACAACCAGTCCTGGGGGCTGAAAACAACGAGGTAAGAGGCTAGAGGAGAGGCTTGGAGGGGAGGGGGAATTCGAGGTAAGAGGCAGGGGGGGGTCAGCCAATGAGGAGGGCGGACGAGAGGGCAGGACAGCAGGGGAGCAGCGGGGGCAGCACTTGCGGGGATAGGAGAGCCCAACGGGGGCTGTAGATCGAGGCGGGAGCAGCAGAGCGGGGGGAGTTGGAGGCTGCCGGAGAGCAGCGCCAGGCAGAGCTGCAGCGGGAGGGGCTGTGGGGCAGCCGAGCGGGGAGCTGCAGGCGGGCAGCAGCGAGCAGGAGAGGAGGGGTGGATGAAGCAGCAAGCAGGGGTGGAGGCAGCAAGGGCGGGGCGGAGCGAGCAGGAGCAGAGCAAGGGTGGGACAAGGGTAGAGCGAGCAGGAGCGGAGAAGAAGAAGAAGAAGAAGAAGAAGAATATATTATCGTCCTCTGAAGACCAAAACCGGCCTATGGGACCTGAGCAATACAATATCACAAGTACATGAAAGCTCCTCCCGAAGATGGGAGGGTGGAAAGAGAAACCACCTTCTAGGATTCAGGTGGATTCCTATGCTTGAAGAGCTTATACACAAATGTCCCTAAAGCTGAAGGTGACCCTTTATGCAGCAAATCAGCCAGTTTGTTATGTCCCTCAAGGAGGTGATTGAACTCTTCCCTAATGTGTGCATAGTGAGGGCATATCATTACCATGTGTTCTTCTGTTTCAACCATACCTTGATCACATGGTTGGCATATTCTACTCTCCCTTGGCATCTTTTTCCATCCCCCTGTTTCTATTTGCAGCTGGTGTGATCGGGTGCGAAGTGAGGCTAAAGCCCTCCGTTTATGCACTGCTATAGGTGTACATATGTACTTCTGCGTTGTTGTCTCCCTTCCTGTATAAATTGACCAATATTCGGGGTTGATATATGTGCGATAGTACTCAAATTTATCTTTGTTTTCTGCTGTTTGCCATTTCCTGTGTAGTGCATTCAGCAGGTCATAATGAAAAGCCTCTTCATCAATCTCCTCTGAAGAGAGAGAGAGAGAGAGAGAGAGAGAGAGAGAGTCTATTAATGTCCATACCAACAGGTCTATGGGACAGCAAAAAATCCAACTAACAGATCCATTCAGGGAGGGCACAAGACAGCTCCCAAGGAATGCATATACCGACTCCAAATTATTGTAAGATGCCTACATTGTAGTCTTAGAATGAAGACAATAAATGGCCATACATCAGTTTAAGGTCTTTTGGTTTGGACTTGAATTCCATGATGAGGGCCACGCCCTTATATACTACCCATTTTCCATCCTTCCTAGAAGCCTTGACCTTGGCTACTTCTGTCGCCTTTTGGTTCAATTGAGCTTGTGTGAGTTCTTCAGCTATCCATTTCTTGGTAACTTTCAACTTGTGCGATTGGCAAAGAAGCTTGACCTGTATCTCTTATGTGCTAATGTAATTATAGCATGTCCTCCAGAGTCACGAATCTTTGTTGTGGGGGCTGTCCCATCTTCGTCTTCTTCCAGTGTATGGAGTCCGGTTGTATGTATCCTCATCATTGAACCACCTTCAAGAAGGACTTGTATCCTAATCTTCTGTGCATTGCTGCATTTGGCTTCGGGCTCGTTTATCTCAGCATGAATGTCAGTTTTGTTCGCCTTTGTATCCACCTATACGATCATTTCCTTCTCAATTGTTTGCACTTCTGTGTAACAAGATCCTTGACTGTAGAGACTACTTGGGGTGTATGAGAAGAGGCCTTGCAGGCCTCCATTACCTCATCGATTACTGCTTGCTTTTCAGGCCGTTTGAGAACCTAGATTCGAGCTACCAAAGCTGCAATTTGCAACCGTAACTCTTGTACTTCTTGCTATAGATAGGAAATCTGCTCTTGGGCGCCAGGGATGGGTCAGTTAAGGCTCCCTCATTGGTATTTCCATGCATAGGGAGAGGGTGTTGAGGCAGCAATTGTGGAGTATAGGTTTGTTGGCTGGAGTCTAGGTTGCACGAGAAGAAGTAGCAGAAGGAGCTTTTGAGAGCCTGTCTGCTCCATATTAGACAAGGTTCCGAGTGCACCCCCTAGCTGAGACTAATCCCTGGGGTTGGGCTGGAGGTTCAGTCCAACTCATGGTGGGGAGGACCAAAAGAGGGGACTGTCACTGTGCACCTTTGCAAACTGCAAGGGAGGGGGCTGCGAGGGACTACGGGAGGGTACTAGGGATCTACGCAATGGTCTGCGTGGGACTAAGGAAGGAGGGGCTGTTAGAGAGAAGGGAGTCGAGCGGAAGGGGTTGGGGCGCTGGGTCAAGGAAGAGCAGAGGACTAGAGGGTAAGCAAGGGGTTAGCGAAGGGTTAGTTGGGGTGTTGCACGAGGGCAGAGTAGGAGACAAGCAAGAAGTTAGCAAAAGGTTAGCAGGAGGCGTGCAGAGGCTTAGCGGGGGCGAGCAAGGGGTGAGCGGAGGTGAGTGAGGCTGTGAGTAGAGAGGTGAGCGGAGGTGATCGAGGCTGTGAGCAAAGAGCGGAGCAAAGGTGAGTAGCTATGAGCAGGGAGGTGAGAAGGGTGAGAGAGAGAGAGAGAGAGAGAGAGAGAGAGAAAGAAAGAAAGAAAGAAATTTTATTAAAGTCTTCGGGAGACCGTGAAGGTCTATGAGACTAAAGATACTAGTACAATGAGCATAACGGTGGCAGTCTCAAAACAGTCCGGCCAACCGTTTCTTCAAAAAAAGTTATGAAGAACGGTGTGTCTAGTCCTGGTACAAAAAATGTGTATCTATCTCCAGATGATACAAAAAATGGCACAAAAAATGGAGCAGAAGGGGGGAGATACAAATATATATATATATGCCTGTGGTGATCGTCAAAGGCCAATCATAGAGGAGCCGTCAAATGGGAGGTCGAAAAAACCCTGTGATGGATGATTGGCCTCTGACGTCACGTTGCCTAGTCGAGCTCGATCGTCGGGGACGGCGGGTGGCCCTATGTTGAAGAACGAGAGCGACGGTGACCCCGGTAGGGCGGGCTGAGAGCACAGAAGGATGTCATGGACCCGGATGTGTGAGTCTGTCCGCTGGCGCAACTGTCGTGGCTCTGGCTCTCGCTCACACCCGCGTCGTCGGCTAGACTGAGGAGAGGTATCATGTGATTGGAAGAAATCAGTGATGGGTCGCTAAGTGTCCTCACGCTGTGTGGGCTGCGCATGCTATCGTGCCCGGAGAGATGCATCTCGATGGCGGGTCATCTCATGTAAGAAAGCGGCTAGGCACCGCTGGTCCGAGAACTGCAGCATGCGTGTGAGGGGGCCGAATCCGTCACGGAATAGGCAGTGGTACCGGCCTCGGATGGCATAATAGATAGGGCATCTGAAAGCAAAGTGCTCTTCCAACTCGATCTCCTGCAGGTCGCAAAGTGGGTAGATGCGACCCTCTCCTGGGATACCCTCTGCGCGTCCGCTCTCGATCCGTAATCGGTGTGACAAAACCCTAAACTGGCCGAGTGAAATCCGGAGCGCATGCCGTAGATGAATCTGTGTATAACCCGGGGGCGTGATGAAACCCTCCTGTGAGATCTGGAGGCAATGTCGGCGATAGCAATCGAGCTTCACAAGAAGCTCGGATGAAGAAACCAAGTCCTCCAGGTGTGAAGCTGGAGTAGGTCCTCTCGCATGATCTGGTTGACCTCCTGGTCAGTGGGGGAGAAAGGGGATGGTGGAGAGTCGAGGTTATACTGAAAAGGAGGCAACCGGTCCACGTCGAGGCCCAGTCAGGTGAACCAGCTGGAAAGGCATCTATACCAACATCGCTAGTCCCCATCAGCGGATAAGGCCATAGAGGAGGATAAGGCTAGCCAGGGTAGGCGGAGGCGACCGTCGGAAGAGGAGCTGAAGTCCCTGACCCTGTGTAGATAAGTGATAGCCTGGAAGGCCGCATCAAGCTGTACTGGTGAGGCGCCAAATTCTGCTAAGATGATCTGATGAGGTACCGATGGTTTGCTGCGGATCATCCGAGCAAACATCAGTATCTGTAGGCGCTCGACGCGTGCCCACTCTGTGTCTGAAAGGTCTGTGAGAGAGAGAGAGAGAGAGAGAGAGAGAGAGAGAGAGAGAGAGAGATTAACGTCTTTGGGAGGCCTTGCAGACCTATGAAACAAGGTACAATCAAAAAGGCACCTCATACAAACATCCCCACTGACGTCATCAGCGCCCAACACTGGGTGTAGACCATAGTATAAAAGTATGCTCTCATACATACAAATCCACACACCCACACATACTTGAGAATCCATTTATACAAAGTCTTCGTACTGAGTTTCTGTCGGCACTCCGTGTTGAAATGGTCACCTCCCCATCTGTAAGCCCCCATATGAGGAGAGCATGGGGGAGGGAGACCTAGGGCAGTACCCCAAAGAGAGAAAGGGGCTGCCACATGGACAGCATCATGGCTGTCCACATCCCTTTGCTATGGTCGCATTAGTGCAAGCAGAATGCCAAAATTCACAAGTAAAACGACCGTGCTTGCATCCAAAATAAGCACCGTCGCAACTCTGAACAAGATTGAGGAAAGACTCATCTCAGTACGAATACCGTTTGCGCAAATCAAGACCTATGAGGGCCAGCTAGGGTTGCACGAAAGTGTTGTCCACGTGTTTGCTGATGTCGACATGGCTCAAAAAATCTTGCCCCGTTTCATCGACGACAACGCAATCGTGGTCATGGCAATAAAACACCGTATGCAATACAAACACAACTACACTTGTGGGTTGGTACGACCAAACATTACCATGTGCGCACTGCTTGACCTACTAAGCAGCCCACTATACATGTTCGGGTAAACACATTGTGGCTGGAGCACATAAAAAAACAGCAAGAGTCCGAGGGCAGTAATGATTCATCCGAGCTAGAAGGCCACAACGAGGAGGCCAATGAAAATGTAGATATAGACACGCTAGTGCACGGCATCTACACAATGCAACAAGTAGTGGACTATGAGGATAAAACTATTAACGTCGCCCCATCAGAGGGGTTTTCCCTGTTAGGGATACTTTACGACAAGCACTGCGATGAGCTGGCGTTTCCCTCCCTTTTCTATGGGCAGAAGAGAAACTATGGACACACAATTAAAAGAACATACCATGACATTGTCAGGTGGGAGCTCAGAGGATCAATTGTCCTATCAGAGCTCGTTGAAAACGGGCCTCTCCACCAAACAAATTCATTATTCCACTAAAATCGGTGCACTGACAGATCCGTACTGTCAGCTCACAGTCCATACACTTCCGTTGCAGGTCTTCAGTGCAGAGTTTTATTTCTGCAGGCATTGTTTGCAGATAGCCATAGTTTGGCTCAGTTTTCTGGGAGTACATTTGGGGTATTTTTGTTTGTTGCAGACATTGCAATCATTGTGTAGTTTCGGAGCTACACTTGGAGCAAAAATTGCAGATTAGGTCTGAAATTTGGGGCTTTCTGCTGAAGTTGCAAAATTTGGGGCTTTCAGTACTTTTGCCCCTTTCTGGTTGCGATTTCAAGCTCGAAATTTAGGGCTTTCAGTTCTGCAGTACAATTTCATTTGGGGATTTTGTGATTACACTGCAATTTTGCAGTAAAATTTGGGGCTTTTGCAGATAGAGCGCAATTCTTGCAACATTTGGGGCTTTTGTTCAATTTGCCCCTTTCCGGTTGCAATTTCAGGCCTATTTTGGGGCTTTAGTGTTGGGAGAGCAATTTTTGGAGTATACAATTCATACTGCCTTTCTTGGAGTGTTTGAAGCACTTTTGGCAAATTTTGGAGAGTTTTTGATGCTTGGACAGATTTCTGACAGTGCAAGTACAGAAATCTAAGTTGCATTTACAGCCCGTGCTTGGCTGTGTTTTTTTTTTGGGGTTGTGCATTTCATTCCCAGTAAGAGAATTCAGCTTTGTATCTGCTTCAATCTTTTTCTCAGATATGGCCCATCAAAATTAGAATGAGTTCCAGTTCGGTGGTCTTTCACAGGAAGACAAGTTGGATGGTACCAACTACTCCCTCTGAAGTTTCATGGTACACAATATTCTGATTTCTCGCAATTTATGGGATTATGTCAATGGGGATGAGATCCGACCAGCAGATATTGCACCTGCTACCCCTCCCCAACAAGGAGGTGGAAGAGGTCGTGCACAGGGTGCAGCTGCAGGACAAGTTGTTGGTGCAGCTACAGTCACTACTCCAGAGCAGAAGAGATGGGATTTACGGGATGCCTTAGCTTTGTCATGCATCTCTCTTTCAGTGAAAAGACTTATCATTCCGCATATCCGGTCGTGTAAGACCTCCAGGGCAGCGTGGGATATTTTGGAAAGCATGTATGCAGCTCGGAATGATACAAGGGTATCTTTCTTGAAAAGAGAGTTGAGTAATACACATATGGAAGAGGGTGACTCCATGTCAATCCACCTCACAAAGCTACAGGATCTCAGAGAGCAATTGTTAAACATAGATGAAATTATTCCTGATTCAGAGATGATTACAACCACTCTGAATTCTCTTCCTGAGTCTTATCTCAGCTTTCATACCTCGCTGAACTTATCATTGAGGGGGGGTGCAAATCCTCTCACTTTTCATGAATTGATAGGACTTCTGCTTCAAGAAGAGCAGACCAGGAAAAATTTGGCTTCACGTGCAGGTGAACAAGCCATGCTCTCAAAATTTAAATAAAAAACAAAGGGACAAGCAAGGACATCAGTAAATCAGCCTTCCAGTGGGTCAGGACAGCCTTCACAAAAGGCTAAAAATGATGCAAGTAAGCCCAAGAAGAAGGGTTTTTGTCACTACTGCAAAAAGCCAGGTCATCACATAGCAAAATGCAGGAAAAGGCTTGCAAAAGAAAAGAAAAACAGCTCAGGTATGGCTGTTTCAGATTCAGCTCCTCATGCATCTGACAATGGGGATGCTGCAGCCAACTTCGTTGGACAGGATTATGCCTTTTTATCTTGCATTTCAGATTCTAGGTTGGCTGTTCCAAATGCTCGAGATAGTACAGCCACTTGCAGTGATGATACATATGCATTTTTTACTTGTAGCTATGACTCTTCTACAAATGCATCTGCTTTCAGTGTCAATGAAACACTGAACACTTGGTATTTTGACAGCGCTGCATCCAAGCACATCACTTCTAGGAAGTGTCTTTTTACTTCCTTGCATCCACCTCCCGCTGGTAAGAAAGTCACTTGTGCCAACAACTCATCATATTCAGTACGTGGCATAGGAGATGTTGAGCTCACTGCCATTGATGGCTCAATTTTCAGACTTTCAGATGTCTTATATGTGCCTGGCATAACCAAAAATCTCCTTTCCGTGTCCACTCTTAACAGAGGTGGATTTCAGGTCATCTTTGAGGATGACAAATGTGCTGTCCGAGACAGGGAAGATGACTATGCCTTAAGGTTATCTGGTACTCTGCTGCGTGGGCTTTTTCAGCTTGATATTTTTGAGAAAAGAGCAGCCCATGCTCTTGCAGTTTCTACCCCTACAGCTGCCATGCAGAATGCAGAATTATGGCATGCCAGATATGACCACATGCATTACAACAGCTTGATGACACTTCAGAAGTTTTCCATGGTTGATGCATTGCCACCTCTTGAGATACCTCCTCCACATGCCTGTGAAGGGTGCATTTTAGGCAAGATGCATAGATTCCCCTTCAAGAAGGATGGTTCAGTTAAAGCTGTCCGCAAATTACAGCTTATACACAGTGATGTCTGTGGTCCCATGAGGACTCCATCGTTGGGTGGTCATCTCTACTTCGTTACATTTATTGATGATTAGTCCAATTTTACTTGGGTTTATGGGCTGAAACAGAAATTTGAAGTGTTCACGGTGTTTAAACACTTTTCAGCCATGGTTGAAAATGAGACCGGACTCAAGATACAGACATTGCGCACAGATAGAGGTGGGGAATACTTTGATGCTTTTCTCAAAGGCAAGGGTATTGTGCATCAGCTCACAGTCAGGCTGACCCCTCAGCAAAATGGCAAAGCTGAGAGGAAAAATAGAACCCTCATGGAGATGGACAGATGTATGCTGAAAAGCAAACACATGCCTCACAAATTCTGGCTAGAGGGTTTGATGTGTGCCAATTACATTTTGGATCGGGCTCCCACTAAGGCTTTAAAAACAAAAACTCCTTATGAGGTCTAGAATGACAGGAAGCCTTTAGTGGTTATGCTCATGTGCCAGTTGAATTCAGGCACAAGTTGTCAGATAAAGCCATCAAATGCATATTTGTTGGCTACAGTGCAGAAAGCAAGGGGTACCGTCTCTACAATCCTGCTACACGCAAGATCATAGTAAGTAGAGATGTGATATTTTCTGAAAATTCAGCTCACACTCAGGCTGAATTTCAAATGCCTTCATCTTCAGAGGATGTCTTTGAGGGGTTGCTACCCATTGCATTGGGTTCCCCTGCTGATTTTTCTGATGCAAATCAGAATTTACAGCAACCTCCAGATGCTTCAGTTCCACCACAGGGTGTCTTGCCACCTCCACAGGCAGTGGAACAGGTGGTGCAGCAAGAAATTGCAGACATACGTGCAACAAAAACAGTCCCAAACTGGCTGTTACAGACTCTCAGGGAGCAGGACTCGCAGTGCAGCAAGGCACATGGAAGGTGCTAATTCAGTGGAATCAGCATATGCAGGTACTCTCCTTGATGAGGAGGAGCCTGCCACATTCGAAGAGGCAAAGGATAATGTGCATTGGATGAATGCCATGCACGATGAGTTGCAATCCATTGCAAAAAATCAGACTTGGGATGTTGTAGACTTGCCACAGGGTAAACATGCCATTGGCACACGATGGGTTTTCAAGGTCAAACGGAAGCCAGATGGCTCCATTGACAGATATAAGGCAAGGCTGGTTGCTAAAGGCTATGCTCAGAAAAAGGGCATAGATTATGAGGAGACATTCGCTCCTACATCCCGGATGACCACCATCCAATCAGTTATTGCAATGGCTGCACATTTTGAGTGGAATCTTCATTAGTTGGACATAAAAACAGCCTTCTTAAATGGGGACTTGCTGGAAGAGGTGTATGTCAAACAACCTCCGGGCTTTGAAATTACAGCAAATGCACTTCAAGTATGCAGGCTCAACAAAGCTTTATATGGGCTGAAACAAGCCCCTTGTGCATGGTATGCCAAGATCCATGCCTTTTTGACCAGCAAGGGGCTGCACAATAGTCCTACTGAGAGCACCCTCTACATCAAGATGGATGGGGGGGGAAATTTTAGTCATCCTTCTTTATGTCGATGACTTACTGCTCACAGGGTCCAATGAAGACAAAATTGCAGATTTCAAAGCTGATTTGCAGACCAACTTTGACATGTCAGATTTGGGGCTGCTTCACTTTTATTTGGGGATCCAGTTCTCTCATGAGAGACGTGGCACTGTTATGTCTCAGTCCAAGTATGTTCAAAAACTCTTGGACAGATTTAACATGCATGAGTGTAAGCCCATAGCCACTCCCATGGAGCCGGGGCTGAAACTCACAATGCATGATGCAGGAGAATCAGTTGATGCCACACTTTACAGTCAGGCTGTTGGATGCCTCATATATCTCTGCAACACTAGACCTGATATTCAGTTTGCAGTATCTCACGTGAGCAGGTACATGCACAGCCCAAAAACTATGCATTGGCAGGCAGTTAAGCGCATCTTCCGTTATTTGCAGGGCACAAAGTCTTTTGGCTTGCTATTTCCCAGGGGGGGTGACTTGCAGATGCATGCCTACAATGATTCAGATTGGGCTGGTGATTATGACACTAGGCAGTCCACTAGTGGCAATTGTTTCTTTTTAGGTAAATCTTGCATTTCCTGGCTGAGCAAGAAACAATCTACAGTGGCTACCTCATCATGTGAAGCTGAGTACAGGGCATCTTTCACGGCAACAGTTGAATGTGTCTGGCTGCGACGTCTATTTGCTGATCTTCATTTGTCTTTGGAGGGTCCTTCTCCAATTCTCACTGATAGTCAGAGTGCCATTGCAGTGGCAAAGAATCCAGTGTTTCATGCTCGCACGAAGCACATTGAGGTTCACTATCACTACGTCAGAGAGAAGTTGCATGCAGGAGAGATCAGTATGATCTTTGTGTCCACACATGACAACGTTGCAGATATTTTCACCAAAGCACTACCACGTGAAAAGTTTGAGGCATTTCGCAGTGCCCTAAACTTATATCCGTTTGGTGATTGATCAGCCTTGTACATGACATTGGCACTGCAGGGGGGTGTTAGAATTATAGATATAATTCAGCAGTGACCAATGTAATATAATAAGCTAGTTAGGGGCATTTTTCCCTCTTTAAGAGGTTTTTCCCCCTAACGGCAGTTAGTTCAGTAACTATGGTTAGTGACTAATAAGGTTTTGTCACTAGGACAAAACCTTATCTCTCTCTCTCTTTGAGTTGTACTCTCACACTCTTCTATTGCAACTAAGCTTTCAGCTTCCAAGCTTCCAGCTCTCACTCTCTCTTGCTCTCTCTCACTCACCATCTCCTCACAAGTACAACATAGTCATGTCAATCGTCAACTACATATCAATCTCATCATCATCATCATCACCAACATCATCCAACGCATCAGGATGGACGAGGCAATGGAGGCATGAACACGGCAATACAGTGTTGTTGGCCGCTCACAGGTGCGTCCCTATGACGTCTCCTAGTCATAACTATGCGCCTAACAAGGGCTTCACTAGCCCTTGTCGGCGAGGCTCCACTCTCAACAAGGAGGGGATATCCCCAGGTGTAATCCGCGCATCTACCCTCTGTTTGAGAGAGAGAGAGAGAGAGAGAGAGAGAAAGAGAAAGAAAGAAAGAAATTTTATTAGAGTCTTCGAAAGACCGACGGGTCTATGAGACTGAAAGAAAACCTGATACAAATCACAATTTGGGTGGAGCTACTGAAACCAACAACATCACCCGTGCTCAATCCTAAGTCTGATCATACATAATCAAATACATCTAAATGTAACAATGAAAAGAAAAACACTGGAGCGGAGCGGAATCCTCCGTATGTCATGTCACCATGGATGGTGCATAGCCGATGATGGGACGCTGGCGCCCGTCAAGGGATGCCGTGCGTCTCACTCTCCTGGACGAGGCTGGATGCAAGACCAGAGCCACCGTGACTCCCATGGGACGTATCCTGGGTCTAAACAATGACGGGAGGTCCCCCAAAGTGATCTGTGTGTCCCCTCAATGTCTCGTGTGTCGTGCTGCGGTCGTTGGGTCAGGGTCTCTGTCACGTCTGCAGCTAGAGACTGGACGATCAATGTCACTCGATGAAAAGAACTCTGTCATCCTGCTCTGAGAGGTGTCTGATGATGTGCCAAGCCTCGTCGCCTGAGTAAGTACTCTCTGTGTCGGACCCCCTAGTGAATGAAGGCCGCGAGGCATCTCTGATCTGGGTAGGCGAGGAATCTCGAAAGAAGCCCGGAGCCATCTCTGAAGAGGCAGTGGTAGCGACCTCGGATCTCGTAGTACATTGGGCACCTGAAAATAAAATGCTCGACTCAACCTCCTGACAGCCGCACAATATGCATAAGCGATGCTCCCTAAGAATCCCCTCTGCTCTACCGCTCTCTATGCAGAGGCGGTGTGATGATACCCGAAACTGTCCGATGGAGATCCGTAGTGAGTGAGGCATATGAAGCTCAGTGTACCCCACTGGTGTGATGAATTCCTCCTCCGAAATATGAAGAGAGTAATCTCTGTAGAAACTCAACTTCACTGGAAGCTCCCTCGGCTCCAACCAGGTCCTAAAGGTGTGTAGCTACAGGAGATCCTCTTGAATGACCTCGTTGGTGTGTGGCCCGATCCGGATGGTGGGTGGGAGCACCGGAGGGGCATCTAAACTGTACTAAAAAGGAGGTATCCTATCGATGTGAAACCCTAGTCTCACAAACCATATGTGAGTCCGTGCATACAAGCATCGCTTGTCTCTCTCTGCTGCCAACCTCATGAAAGAATCAAGAGCCAACCATGGCAACCTCTGTCTTCCTAATGTGCAGTCCCCATATGATCTAACTCATTGTAGATATGTGATGGTCTGAAAGGCTGTGGGCTGGTGTGGGACATCATAAAGGTGGTGTGCATACGTGTTCCAAACTCGTGTCGGTGAGGGGTGATGGAGACCTACGCTCAAGGAATCTCCGCCAAAAATCCTTAGAGTTGTTGCTGTACAAGATGTTCAGCAGCTCCTCATTTCGACGAAGAAATGCCTACTTCTTCCGACAAACGAGACGTCGGTACTTATGTACCGTCTCTGGTGTGTTCGGGAGGTGACATCTGGTTTCAAGTCGGAGCTGTCAGCGATAAGCCTTGCACTCCGCATCGTACTAGTTGTTGCAGGATACAGAACCAAGAGGTGGTGGTCCAGTGGACCGTGTGGTGTGGGGAAAGATTTGAAGGGCAGCCTCGTGGAGTGTGCGACTAATCAAGGCAGCACAATCCTCTATGAGTGGTATGTGATCGATGTAGGTTAGGAGTCTGTTTAGGCGTCCAGAGCAGGCCGGAGAGAGGCTGTGATCAAAGTGTATGTCGTGGTAGGTGTCGTGCTTCCTATGTGGTGTGTGTGGTGTGGCTAATTAGGCATGGAGTGGTGATAATGAAGAATAGGTGTGTGATCAACTCTTGGAGGGAGTGGTGCTACGGTGAAGTCGGTGATACATGAAGTGAAGGTAGGGGATCCCATGATGTAATCTACTACACTAGTGCCCCCCCGTGTGGGAAGCAAGTAAAACCACCTGAGGGCCATAGGTCAAGCCCATTGTAGATGATGAGATCATGCATCCTACCCAGATCAAGGAGCGCGTGTCCATATGGTGTAACAGGCCCGTGTCAGTCCGATGAGGTCATGGTCATACCTACTCCATCTAGGTCCATGTCTGGTAGCATGATAGAGTCGTCTCGAAAGTCCAAGAGTGGTGCCTCGTGCATGCTTGTCCTGGCGTTGAAGTCCCCAACAAGGAGAACTTCCCCGCGGCTTGAAAGGTCTAGGATATCCTAACGTAAGGGTGCATATGGCGATGTCTCACCCTCCTCTCGTGCCACTCTGGCGAAGTGGGATGTGTCTGGCGGGAAGTAGCATATTGCTATGAAAAGGTCACGGGTGTCTGTACGTCGGATCCGAATCCACATGAATCGGGAGTGTGCGTCCTTTCTCTCAATGGAGATGGCTCCAACGAGGGAAGACCTGTACAATACTGCGACCCCGCCTGATCCTCGGACGACTCCTGTATCCCTCGTCTCATCCCTAAAGACTGACTCCCATGTGTAGCCACGACTATCGGTAGTGGACGCTCTGGGCTCTGGTGTGTCTCCGTGTAAAAGACTATGTCCCGTCCTGTATAAGACTCCGAGAAGTTCCCTCGGTCTGACCATAAGGTACCATTACAGTTCCAAATAGTGCACGCTAGGGTCTCAAAAATCTGGTCTCATAGGCCCCGTCCCCCTAGGAGGTAGGGTGGGAGCCCGACGGGTGCCAGTCAACAACCTACCATCTCGGACCACGGCCCATTTCCCCTCCTTGCGAGCAACATCCCACTACTGCAGAAGAACTCGTCGCTCCTCAATCTGTAGTGGTGTCAAATCCTCGTCCATGGACAGGGTGGGATGCTCTCGTAGAGCAACTCGGCGTCGGAGTGTCACTCTAGTCGAGCAAGTGAATCTCTGAAGCGAATTACTAGGGGCTGCTCTCGGTTGGGGTCTCTCCCAACACGCCATGCTCCCTCTATGCCATGGTCGGGGACCCCCATGGTGGTCGTCACAAAGGTGATCGCGTCCTCCATGGGCGTCGTAGTGGTGCTAGTGCTGTCTCGCGTGATCCCTCATATCCGGATGTTGAGGGCCTTCGAAGCCCTCTGCTGCTGCTCATGTATGGCCGCTGAAACGGTTGCCTTTGCGGGCTCCCATTTCGCCACGTCCACCCATCTAGTCGTCTCTGCTATAGCCGACTGTATCGTGGCTATCTGTGCCTCCATCTCTGTGGCTGGGGTCCCTCCGTGCGCTGCTCTGAGGGTCTCGAGCTCCTCTCGAAGCTGTGTGATGTCGTGTCTCGAAGCTGTGTGAGAGAGAAAGAAAGAAAGAAAGAAGAAAGAAAGTTTATTAAAGTCTTCGGAAGACTGATGGGTCTATGAGACTGTGAAACCCTGGTACAATCAAGCAGTAAGAGTAGAGCACCAATGCATAATGTAAAAATAATGCAGAATGATAGTTCTAAGTATTAAGTACAACATAGTCATGTCGGTGATCAAACTACAAATCAGTCACATCATCATCATCCTCATCAGGACATCATAGGTGGATGAGGCACTGGAGGCAAGAAATCGGCAATAGTGTTGTCGGCCACTCAAGGGTGCGGTCCAGTGGCATCTCCTGGTGATAGCTCTATGCCTAACAAGGGCTAAAGTAACCCCTGTCGGACGGGCTCCGATCGTGAACATGGAGGCGATATCCCCGAGTGTAATCTGTGCGTCTACCCTCTGTCTGAGCTGTCGAGTCACTAGCTCGGAGTTCCGATCATGTCGAGGTCTCGTGCCGAGGGGGTCCATGAGATCTGGCTGAAAGAACTCCATGATAGAGCTCTGGGAAGGATATCCTCTCGTGGTGCCTAACTACCTCATGAATAAAGCCTACCAAGCATCTATGATCTAATAGGAGAGGAATCACGATAGGGCCCATAACTATCTCTGAAGATACAGTAGAAATGCCCGCGGATCTCATAATAGATGGGACACCTAAATATGAAGTGCTCCTCTATCTCAACCTCCTGCATATCGCATAATGTGCATAAGCGCCTCTCCCTAGGTAGACGCTATGCCCTGCCGCTCTCTATACGAAGTCTATGTGAAGAGACTCAGAACTGCCCAATACCGATCAATGAGTGGGGTAAGTGGATCCGCGTGTACCTTGGTGGATCAATGGAACCCTCATCTGTGATATGTAAGCAGTGATCTCCGTAGAAGCTAAGCTTCACTGGGAGTTCGCTCGGTGCCAACCACGTCCGGAATGTGTGTAGCTGTAAGAGATCCTCACGAATCACTGGTTGACATCGTGTGACATGAGGGGGCAGAAAGGAGCATCCAAACTGTACTGGAAGGGAGGGAGTCTATCTATGTGGAGTCCCAACCTCTCAAACCATCTCTCTGTGTGTGCATACCAGCATCTCTGGTCACCTCCTACTGAGAGTGTCATAGAGAAAGACAATGCCAACCATGGCAGCCTCCTGCGTCCAGAAGGGTAATCCCCATACTCTCTGACTCGGTACAGATATGTGATAACCTAGAATGCAGCATCTAGCTGTAGTGCAGATGACCCAAACTCAACCTGTATGATCTGGTGAGGAACTGATGGCTTACTGCGAATCATCCGTGATAGCATGAGCACCTGTTGTCACTCCACCCGTGCCCACTCCGTATCGGATAGATCTGGCCCCCAACAAGGGCTGCCATACATGCCCGCTGGGCCGACCAACGAGTCAAACAGCAGCCCCTTGGTCTGTAAATGCTGGAAGTGAGAGCGGAAGCACTGCCTCTCTAATCTGGCCAATGATGCGTATCCTCTACCCAAGCGTGCCTGCATCGCGGGTCTCATAGTGAAGATGGGCCCGGAGAAGACAACCCCCAGATATGTATATGATGAAACTATCTCAACATGAGACCCATCAAATGTGAACTGCTCCTGGCGCATGACGGCGGGAGAGAGAAGAAGAAGAAGAAGAAGAAGAATATATTATCGTCCTCTGAAGACCAAAAATCGACCTATTAACGGCCTCGGGGGGCCAAAAATGACCCATGGGACCCATGAGAGAGAGATTATTAAAGTCTTTGGAAGACTGATGGTCTATGAGACTGTGAAAAACCTGATACAATTGGAGCTACTGATCGAGCATCCACACCCATACAAAAAGCAAAAAACTACATGCTACATAGTCAGTCATATCGAAAAAATAGTCATCTACAACATCATTGTCATCAACATCATCATCAAAGTGATAATACAAAGTGAAGTATGCTCCAAGGTCATTGTGGTCCCCCCCTCATCAAGAGTGAGGAAGCGATAGCATGAAATCAGAAATAGAGTGTTTCCGGCTTCATGTGGATGCAATCCTGTGCTGTCTCCTGGTCACAACTCTACGTCTAACAAGGGCGACAGTCACGCTTGTCGGTCGCGCTCCCATTCTAAACATGGAGGGAATATCATGATTCTAGGTCCCGATCATGCCTAGGGCCTATAGGGGGGAGTCTATATGGTCTGGCTGGAAGACCGCCGCTGAGAAGAGTCTACCACGGTACGCTCCTCCTGCCTCTAAGATCGAAGTAGGCGCTCACGATGTCTGACTGCCTTGTGAATGAACGGGGCCAGGCATCAAAAGAGAGAAATCGAGATAATAACCTGGAGCTATCTCTTAATCGACAATAAAATTGCCCTCTAATCTCATAGTAGACTGGGCATCTGAAAATGAAATGTTCCTTCGACGAAACCTCCTATAGGCCACACAAAGTGCATATGTGTCTCTCCTTGGGTAGAGACCCCTGCCCAACAACTTTGCCGCGATCATCATCAAGATTCTTCTTTATGCAGATGACATGGCACTCTTGTCGTCCACACTCAAGAGGCTCTAGCGACACCTAGATGCACTGCAGGCTTTTTGTTTATCCCACGATTTGGAGGTCAACCTTGGCAAGACCAAGGTCATGATCTTTAACACCTCTCAAGCAAACACGCAACGGAAGCAGTTTACTTTTACTTTCGGTGGGTCACCCGTTGAGATCGTATCCTCATACACTTACTTAGGGGTCATCTTCTCCGGCCCGATCTTCATGATGAGACTAGCGATGCATGCCAAACTGAGTAGGGGATACGCCTCACTAGCTCGGCTAGAGAGACAATGCTTCCACTCCCACTTTCAGGACCCTCGGACCAAGGCTCTTCTCTTCGACTCCTTGGTCCGACCAACCGGTATGTATGGCAGCCCTTGTTGGGGACCTGACATGTCGTTGACATGGGTGGAGCGCCTGCAGATCCTCATGCTCTCACGAATGATCGGGGGAAACCATCTTCAGGCCGAGTTTAGTGCTTCTCCACTCCAGCTAGATGAAGCCTTTCAGACCATCACATATCTAAACCGAGTTAGATCATATGGGGATTGCACATCAGGGAGACAGATGTTGCCATATTTGGCTCTTGATTCCTCCATGAGGTTGGCAACAGAGGGAGATGAGCGATGCTGGTATGCACGGACTCACAGATGATTTGTGAGACTAGGGTTTCACATCGACAGGATACCTCCTTTTCAGTACAGTTTAGATGCCCCTCTGGTACTCCCACCCACCACTCCGATCGGGCCACACACCAACCAGGTCATTCAAGAGGATCTCCTGCAGCTACACACCTTCAGGACCTGGTTGGAGCCGAGGGAGCTCCCAGTGAAGCTGAGTTTCTACAGAGATTATTGTCTTCGTATTTCGGAGGAGGGATTCATCACACCACCCGGGTACACTGAGCTTCATATGCCTCACTCACTACGGATCTCCATCAGGCAGTTTCGGGTATAATCACACCACCTCCGCATAGATGCGGCAGAGCAGAGGAAATCCCCAGGGAGCATCGCATATGCATAGTGAGCCACTGTCAGGAGGTTAAGTCGGAGGAGCATTTTATTTTCAAGTGCCCAATGTACTACGAGATCAAAGGTCGCTACCACTATCTCTTCCGAGACGGCTCCGGGCTCCTTTCCAGATTCCTCGCCTACCCAGATCAAAGATGTCTCACGGCATTCATTCACGAGGAGGTCCGACACAGAGAGTACTTACTCAGGCGACGGGACTTGGCCACACCATCAGACACCTCTCAGAGCAGGATCACAGAGTTCTTCCCATCGAGTGACATTGATCGCCCAGTCTCTAGCCGCAGACGTGACAAAGACCCCGAACCGACGACCACAACACGACACACGAGACATCAAGGGGACACAGATCACTCTGGGGGACCTCCCGTCATTGTTTAGACCCGGGATACGCCCCACAGGAGTCACAGTAGCTCTGGTCTTACGTCGAGCCTCTTCCAAGAGATCGAGACGCATGGGACCCCTCGACGGATGCCACCGTCCCATCACCGGCTATGCACCAGCTAGGGCGACATGACATACGGAGGATTCCGCTCCGTTCCAGTCTTTTTTCTTTTCATTGTCATACCCAGATGTATTTGATTATGTATGATCAGATTTAGGATTCAGCACGGGTGATGATGCTCATTTTAGTAGCTCCACCCTTACTGTGATTTGTATCAGGTTTTCTTTCAGTCTCATAGACCCATCAGTCTTCCGAAACTCTAATAAAATTTATTTCTTTCTTTCTCTCCCTATTCCCCTTTTCCTTCTGCACAGCCTTGGCTGCCTACACGCATCTCTGCCCACTTGCGGCAGCTGCCTTCTAATCCCCTTCCTGTGCCCCCACCCTCTGCAGACTGCAGTGCGGCATTCTGGCCCCTTTGCTCCAGCTTGAACCCCCCCAACAGGCTTGCGATACCTCTTTCTTTCTTCCTTTCTTTCTCATGCTGTCCATGGGAATCACCCAAACTCTCATATAGCATACCATCATCAGATTTATTGACTTGCCTCTCAAATCCTGGAGTGTTTGATGCCTCTACCCTAGCCACACATTGATGGAGTTATCAATACAGAGGGTATCTGCTGGCTGGTAAACATGGAAGCATGCCGCTCACTGATATGAAGCCTCCTAGCCTCTGTCATGGATCCCTTGTAAAATCTGCCACTGCCCCACCCATGAGACACTGAGTAGGCATCATTTCCATCCCCATCACTTTGGTGCATAGGAGAAAGCATGGGCTGCTTGCCCATCTCCTGCATTGCAGAGTGCACCACCTCTCCAATCTGTGGATCTGCTGACCCATCTGCTTCAATGCCTCAGCCTCTGATCGTGGGTCATATTTTGCAGCATTGCCAATAAAGCATCCATGAATTTGGAAATTGTGCCATCAAGCGTGTGCATTACAATACTTAAGGGCATTATTGTAGCATTAAGGGCGCTCCCATAGTGCCAGCCATTGGCTCTTGCTGAACAAACCTATATCATCATAAGTGCCATGCATATGCTTATCTAGTTTCGTTTGTGGGTGTGTGCGCGGTGTCATATCACCCTCACAATGGCCAGAGATTGCTCATGGTTGGGATAAGTGCATCACCATTTTCAAACTGATCCTCATGTTGGGGTACAAGCTGCTTGCCCTTGTTGCAGTAATTACAGCTTGGTTCATCTGCTGAGCAAGCTGCAGGGAGATCTGCTCCCCCAATCTTCTAATGTACCAAGCCCACTTGTTGCCTAGTTAGACATAGGACAAGCAAGAACTTATTCATGCTAAGTAGCCTCCATCTTTGCATCTCTGGCGAAGGCTCCTATGAAGATCGCAGTGCACATTTTGGTACCATGGTATATCTGAATGCCAAATCCGCCAATGTATGGCTAGATACCTACAGGATGGACGTAGGACATCTAGGCATTTAGGATAGTTAAGACCCAACTAAGATGTTACCTTAACATGACTAGAGTTGGTTTATGTGTCTAGACCTTAACTAGACCTTAGGCTGGTCCATTTTTATAAATGAAAGCTACAAGATTTGCAGGAAGCGTGAAGGGTGGCATGGCTGGCTAGGCAGATGGCAAACACAAACGGGGAATTGCATTTAATTGCACCCTCTTGAAACAAAACCAGGGATATACTATGTACATATGTACATTCATCTGTGTACGTGAATTTTGTATGTGTGTGTGTGTATATACGTTATCATTAAATCTATTAAACAAGCTATACATATAGCTTTCTATAATCTAGGAGTTCGATGTGTAACATTTGCAGATTCGACTTACATGTTACTTTATATATATTTACATTGTTAGACACTCACACAACAGCTTACGTGATTTAGAGAAAACAAACAAGGAAGTTCAAATATATGATTATGATTGACAGTAAAACATTTAGCCCCCAGCCTCGAGATGTTTCTCAGTGTTTTACGAAACCCTGTTTCATGTAGTCAAAAAGACCATCATGTCACCTCCCCATCTGTTAAGAACCCATATCAGGATAGCATGGGGGAGGTGGACCTGGGTCTGGAGAGACTGACACCTGGGCAGAGTATTGACTGCCATGTGGCAGGAATCAAAGAGAGAAACAAGAGAAGGGGATGCCACATGGGCAGCACATGGCTTGCCATGTGGGCAGCACGCTAGTGAGGTACATGGAGCTGAGCATGGACTGCAGGAGCAAATGGCAGAGCAGAGGGCTACAGCATGGACCCACGAACAGCCACGATGAGCTGGCATGTGAAGAACAGTACGGAGCTGTTATGGGCAGATCAGAGGGCCAAAATAGTACGGAAGCATGGCAGATCTGTACGGATTACAGGCCCCTTCTGTACGGCTGGTTTCAGGGAGATGTACGGAGCTTGGGCAGGTGCCCTAGAGCTGAAACAAACCTAGAGTAGAGGTGAGATAGTCTGGGACAGACTGCGATAGATCTAGTACATGGAGGCACACTGTTTGCAGCAGGTTTGGGGGGGCCTGGACCCTGAATATATAGGAGGGGGCATCTACCCTTGAAGTGAGGGCCAAAGCCCTAGTATTGTGGGCCAGGGGCCCTTGTTATGAGAGCCCTTTTAACGGCGGTTTTGCAGCAGACTGGTCGGCCTGTTTGAGTCGGCCAGAATGATGCTGCTGGTCGGTATTTTGGGCAGGCCTGGTGCCTATATAAGGAGGGCCTCAAGGCCCTCATATCTTATCACTTGCAGCAGCACCTCAGGAAGCAGCAGGAGCAGCAGACCAGCAACCTATGAGCCTATATCCAGGAGGACACAAAGGCTGGAGAGCTGCAGACCTAGCTCAGCAAGGTGCTGGCCACCTAGGCTGATACACAGGCCGTAAGGTGGAGAGGATCATTCAGGACAGAGAGTCCACATAAGCTCGAGGTGGAGCACGCGGGCTCGAGTCTAGAGATATCCGGCAGATAGTAGAAGTACCTTGTGGTAAGATCAAAGGACCACGCTCTGGTGGGACTTTGGATCTATCTCTCTTTTGTTGTGTCCATAGTTTTGAACGGAAATATATTGTTTTGGAAGCTTCTATATCTGGCTGGATTATTGTCTATTAGTGAGTCTGCAAATCTATTTGATGCACATAAGTTAAAGAAGTTTGTGATTCCACTCCCACACACACACACTATGTGAGCTCCTGGGCTATTCTATCAGTCTTCCGCTGTCCGTACCCGCTGTTGGTCGATTTCTAACACATCAGACCATTCAAAGCCATAAAAGAAGAAAAGAATAGATGATAAATCCCACTCATCAAAATCATGGTTAACAAAGCATCTCAGTACACGCAAAAGGGTATTTTAAACTACATGCTTCGTTCTTAATTCTTGTTTGTTTAACATGAAGATGACAACCCAGTGAAGATGTGACAAGGGTATGCACCTGGCTTACTTTTTTAGTATTCTTTATTGCCTGAATCTGACAATTGTTGAAATTGGCAGCAAATCAATCAAGTATTCACTCAATAAGCAGGACAGGACAAAGGCATAAACCACACATAAATAGCATAAGCTCTGAAAACACTAGAGGTGGCCTCTCTGAGAGATATCAGACCTTATTTGGACTTACTTGAGATCTGGACAGAACCTGAAAGACAGTGGCCACATCAGTGATCTTAGTAGCAGTTGTCACAAATTTGACCACATCTGCTCCAGTGGACTGAATCTTTGCCACCAACGAACCAAGATCCTCAGCCGATGGGGTTGTTTGAAAGTTGTGATTAGATACTATGATCTTGCAGTCAGTTGATTTTCGACCATGCAGGCTTGTCAAGAAATTCTCAGCAACCTACAAGCATACATAGACTTTACATTGTTTTCAGTAGGAAGATACAATTATGATATTTAGGTTAACTTAAAATTTACCGTGATTGCCTTAAAAGGGATTAAAAGCTCAAAGTTACACAGCCAAAATTGACAAACAATCTGCTATATGTTAGATGCACCCCGAATACACTGGAAAAATGGCTTTAAAGGCATACTACAATGTAAGCATTGTGTATGCTTAATCTTTAGGAGGGCATATGCGCATGACAGCAAACCTGAAATTCAATATCCACAAAATCAGCTCCAAGATTAACTGCCAACCTAAGAGCATCAAGCCGAGGAGCTTCATCTCCTGTATATTCTCCTCCTTCCCATACTGGCCTACAATGAATGAGCCAATTACAAAGAAAACAAAAGCATGTTTCAGGATTGCAAATTGTGATCCAGAACAAGCAATGATGTGACAGATCCCCCCCCCCAAAAAAAAGAGAAGAAGAAGGTGAGTTTTTTTAACATGGATGCTAGAAATACAAATACGAACCAGATTTCCAACAAAATCTTAAAAACAGATATGTATGCTGATTGTACAAAAATTAAAAGAAAATATATGACTAGTACATGAGGTAGCTATGTTTTGAGGGGCTGTCAACAAAGATATACCTTTGTAAGACTAGAATAAGTCCAATCATACAAATTTAGATTTTTTGTTGTTCTAATGACCAAAAATCTACGCAGAAAATAAAAAGGGAAAATGAAAGAGAAGAAAAAAGAGGTAAACAAAAACTTTTATGAAAAACAAAAGGAAGACACACTTAGCAAGCAAAGCAACACTTATGTCGCCATCAGTGCCCAAGCATAAGCAGCTATCAACAAAGAAACCGATAGTAATTACATCCCCAATTCCTCAGTCTGCTATCCTTCGCGGTCAAAGGAGCGAAAGGGGGTGGGAGGGGTAAGCAGAATGGATGAATTAATAATTTCTGAAAGACCACATAGGCCTACAAGAACCAAAAAGAAACACAGTGCTGCGCAATCCACTCGGAAGAGCCTACTTGATGCTCTTTCGAAAACTAACAGATAGTACAAAGTTATCGGTCATTCCTTTACACAAGCACATATAGCCAGACTCAAGTCTCAATCCTGCTCTATGGAGGAAGGTCCAAAGATTTGATTTCAGAGATGTTAGCAACCAAAAAAGAACGGAATTCTTCCCCAAACTCGTCTCCTCCTTTGGACATGCTTCACAGAGCAGTTAATGAAATTCAAGACCTTAACAGTTGCTTCTTTGGTAATTATCGATGTTGTCCTCAGAGTAACTTGACGTGGTCATCACAAGGCTTCTACACATGGGGAGACCCAATTTATTACAAAGTGTATGACGATGTCATCTCAGGGCCATTGGATTGACACCAAAAGTGACCAACCAGCGATAATGTCTAGACAAGTTCATGTTGGAATGTTATGGTCACCTCCCCACTTGTGAGCCCCCATATGAGGAGGACATGGGGGTGATGAGTTACAGTAAAGGATTGTGACAATCCGAATCCTCCTACCTCCAAAGCAAATCACGAACCCCAATCATCAAAGACCTTGATAGTAAATCCTTGACCAATACCTTTGTAATACAACATAACCACTTTATATTTACTTTTATACACATTACCATTGGTCTCTCTGAGGACTTTTTGTCACTGACCCATCAAAGGTCATGCTGCATTCATATTAAAACGTAAACATTCCTTCCCTATTCAACATCAATGTCCTCAATGATGAAGTCTGTGAATGCTCTCCAAATCCGATAAACGGACTCCCATGCAGCCTCAGGTAGAGGAAGACCATGCCAAGCAATCAGCACCTACATATCTTCCAAAATTTGTTTGACTCTTTCCGTCTGACCATCTGTTTCAGGATGATCCCCACTACTCATTCCCAACTTAGTTGTAAGTGCAACGAATACAACAGTCTGAAATCGACTACTAAATCTAGTATCCCTATTTGATATTATGGGCTTCAATAATCCATGCACACGAAATATGTTACTAAGAAACAAATCCACTAGTTGCGGGGCACTATCGACTCTATTCGAAATGATGTGAGCCATCTTGGTAAGACAGTCAACAAGGATAGAATCATACCCTCCTTGTGTATGTTGCAAATCACAATGACAAATTCCATGGAAATGCTCTCCCATCAACCTGATGATATTTCCAACGGCTATAAAAGTTTAGGTGCCTTCACCTGTTCTACCAAACTTGCCTGACACAAAAAACATCGTGTGACATATTCACGAATATGCTTTTTCATTTTTGGCAAAAAGAAATCACGCTTTACGAGCTCTACAAACACCTAGATGTCCCGCACATGGGCTATCAAGGCAATGATGGATGATCTTATGTGGGAGATCATTCCAATTAGGTACTACTACCTTGCCATTTCTTTTTAGCGAACCATCATCTATGGTATATCTTGCAAATGTATGGCTTCCCTAGATGCCAAGTTGTACTCGTCTATGATCCCGGGTTTCATCACAATATCCTTAGGCCAAAGGCTCTTGACATACTTGTCCACTTTTGAGTTACCCTAGCTTCAATTATTAGAGCGCTCTCTAATAGTGTAAAACTCATATTATGCATAATTCGTGACAATGCATCAGCAACTTTATTTTTCTGTATAAAAATTTCAAATCCTGGCGAATGTTTCAAACATATTTTTTTATTAGGACGTACAAACTTTAGACATCAATGCAGAGTCGATTCCTCAAGATGTCTAAGGGGCTCACTGAGTCAGTAAACCACTATGCCAACAAGTTTATGCAGGTGTCCATCCAGTTGCAATAGGAAGAGCTAGACAAGCTGGGTGAGTTCTCCATGGTTTGCATTCACATCCAATGGTATGTACAAAGTTTCACGCCACACGATTATGAGAGAGCATATGAGCTTGGCCAGAATTTTACGCTCATGAACAAGGGTCAGGACCCAAGGCAGCCCTCGCCAACAAGTACCGAGACTCCACCACGCCACGTGATGATGGAAGGGGAAAAAACTTGTGGAAGGGGGCAAAACATGGGAAGGGGCAGTCTAAGAAGAACTAGACGACAAAAGATAGCAACGGCTATGGTAGTTTCTTGGATTCAGCAGTCCAAGCGACCTCTGCCAAAGAGAACCGTTGTTTCTATTGTCATATGCAGGGGCACAAGAAGCATGACTTCAAGAAGCTTCAGGCAAAAGCAGCCAAATCAAATGGTTCATCAACATTTTCACCTCCCTTGAAGACAACATTTGTGGTCATCGAGGAGATTGAAGATTAGCAGAAGGGGGAGTCTCATATGTTTCCCACAATGTGCCACTTTCACTACCAGATTGGTGGCCAAAAAGTCCTCATCCTTGCAGATTCAGGGATAGTTCCAATGATATCATTTCCAGCAAAGCCACCAAGTAGGACCGATGACCCTCACTCCGACTAATACCTTTGCCTTGAATGGCGCATTCTTGGGACAGCAAATGGAGAGCAACATAGATGTCACTTCAGCCACTCTGAAGATCTCAGGGTGGGTCAACAGCCGGCCACTCAGCGTCGCACCAACACAGGCAGCGAATATCATTTTGGGAGCATGATGGTGGCACCATTTTGAGGTACGATTTGACTACCAGGACAAAGGCTTGGATCTCAAAATCCCAGACCATGGGTCAAAGTTCATTTCTTGGCTTGCAATACTCTTCCTCGACCGGTGATTTCAGCAATACAGTCTACAGATGGCTCGAGAGATTCACCGAGGTGGGAAAGTGTAAGTGGTCTATGTCAACTCGACAGCATCCACTCCAATCACAACCCCGCAGCACGGAGCATTATTACAGCAGTATCACGATATATTCCTCACATTGAGTCTCCCTCTATCCTTACCACCAGGTCAGCCAGAGGACTATCGCATTGATTTCATTCCTGGCTCATCACCCCCAAGCATGCATCCGTACCATCTTTGCAAGAAGATGGAGGAGGAGCTTGAGGCACAGGTGGAGGATCTATTGCGGGGTGGTTTCATAAGGCCTAGTAATTCTCCGTGTGCAGCCCTGATCTCTTTGTCAAGAAGAACATTAACACTGCTACAATTGTGGATTACAGCACACTCAACAAGCTGACAGTGAAGAATCAGTTTCCCATGCCCTGGATGCATTACATTTTGGAACGCCTGAATGCAGCCAAGGTGTTCTCCAAAATTGATCTGAAAAGTGGATACCATCAGATCCGGATTCATTAGCCAGATATTCTGAAGTCAACCTTTCACATAAAAAAGGCACGATATGAGTTCATTCTTATGCCCTTTGGTTTCACGGGGGCACCAGCAGACTTCAATCACATGATGTTGCAGATCTTCCAGCCTCTCATTGGTTAAAATGGTTTTGTCTTTCTTGATGACATTCTCATTTTTTCAATCCCGTACGACATGTTTTGAATGTCTGACAGGTTCTTGAAAGATAATTAATTGTACATCAATGCCAAAAAGAGCAGCTTCTTTTTGGAGGAGGTACACTATTTGGGCCACATCATCTCTCTTACAGGTGTTCGTTGGACCCAGCCAAAGTGAAGGATATCGTGGAGTGGGACGTGCCTACTACAGCCCAGCAGGTCCGCATGTTCATGGGTATTTGTCAAGCATACAGGAAACACATCAAGGACTTGACCAAGGTTATGGTTCCCATCACCAATTTGCTACAGGGTGTAAAGACCAAGAAGCAACCCATTAACTTTAGTCCAGAAGCACTTTCATCCTTCGCTCGTTTAAAGGAAGCGATTACCATAGTCCCATGCCTTGCATGGGCTCAATAGGATCAGGCCTTTGATGTTCAGGCCAACACCAATGACAACGCCATATGAGCAGTCTTCGAGTAGAATGGTCATCCCGTTGCATTTGAGGGACGCAAGCTGATTCCAGCCGGGCCACGTATTCGGTATATAATAAGGAATACAACTCGACTCTTCATCTAATGGTGGTATCCAATGTGTGGTATGCCACGTACCATTGGTGTCTGATAAAAATTCCAAGTTCAATTGTGTCTGATAGAGATTCCAAGCTCAATTGTGTCTGATAGAGATTCCAAGTTCAATAGTCAATCTTGATACAAAGCTTAATTTTTCTAGCAGCTTCCGTCCTCAGTCCAATGGCCAAACTGAAATCTACAACCAGTTGTTTTTCGACATTCTAATGTTATGTTGCAGATTCACAGTCCCGATGGGAGCAGTTTCTACCATCAAGGTATGAGGTCGATTGCATCACAGAATTATACAAGCAGATCATGGAGTCCATAAAAGATCGCATTGTCAAAGCACGGAAGCCTATCAAACACAAGTGTGATGTGTGCTACAAAGAGGGGCGATGGGATTTATCTTCGGATCATGAAGAAGCGGCTTAAGCAGGTTGGTCACATCGAAGCTTTGGTCCATTTCCAATCGTCAAGGTTATTGATTATGTGTCCATGAAATTACAGTTACCTACAACATGGACCATGCATCCAATATTGCATGTCAAGCCATATGTGGGTCCGACACTGATAGTGGTTCTCGATGTGGAGCAGCCTGAGATCGTCGATGAGGCAAAGGTGGTCAAAAACGAATTAAGTTCATTTCATTGCTTCAAAAAGGGTACAAGCAACTATCGGCACTTGTATGCAGTCAAGTTCAAGCACAGGGGCTCCACGAGGCACCATGGATCAAAGAGGACTTCTTTACAGAGTATCCCAAACTCCTTTCAGCATTAAAGGAGGTTTTTCACCTACCCTAGTTATAATCTCGGCAGAAGGGGATCTTGTGGGCAGATGCAGCGCATGGCCTGCTATCTGCAGACAGCTGGCAGCCTGCTGGCTCCAGCGACAGCCATCACGTGGCAGCCAGCCACATGGCAGTCGGCTGCCAGGCTGGCGGGCTGCCCACCAAATCAGTGGCAGCCTAGTCAGCCAGACCTGACTCGGGGTCGGCCAGGTCGGGGGCCTGGTCAGGAGTTTTCCACAGCCCTGGGGGCCTATAAAAGGCAGGCCCCAGAGGCTCCTTTCTTACCATGTTTTGGGCAGATATCCCTCAGCCAGCAGCAGCATACCTCACAGGATCACGCCAAGGCAGGGCAGCAGCAGATCAGCTCCCCTACCGCAGTACCTACAGGTCTTCAAACAGGTCCAGGCAGGGCAGCATCAGAGCAGCCCTTTTCTCCATCAGTTCACAGTTTTCTCCAGTAAGGATCAGCTCCTTCCATGCAGTACTATTTTCTCCATTTATTGCAGTTGTACTCAACCCTTTCGGCAGCCATAAATAAAGAAATATTCTCCTCTTCGGAGTCCCCATTATTTTCCCCCTCAGTTCTTGCACTCACCCCCACCACTTCCACTTGTGATTATGAGTGCATCTTCTCTCAGTTCTATCTCTATTTCAGTCATCAGTCAGTAGGAGAGAGAGTGAGTTAGACTTCTCCCTGCTACATCCATAGTTTTCGTTGTTGTAACTATCACTCCCACTTGAGGCAGACCAATCTATGACTTTTAAGGAAGACAGGATCCATGCAGAGGGACGTCACCCTAAGAGGCGCCCTTCTCCTAGGTAACTGCCCCTACCAGCCTATGGGGCAGCTCGCTCTCAGGACAGATCCTCCCACCAAGCTGCCAAGATAGTAGCATCATCCCCTGAAATTTTCTTGCTAATTCTTTAACTGCCCCTACCAGCCTATGGGGCAGCTCGCTCTCAGGACAGATCCTCCCACCAAGCTGCCAAGATAGTAGCATCATCCCCTGAAATTGTCTTGCTAACTCTTCAAGGATACGACACCATGCCACATGTTGATCAAAGATGTTACTTTTTGCCTTTTCACTAGTACAGCTAGGCCTTAGGTTGCTGCTTATTTCAATCCATTGTTTCAACTTGAATAAGAATGATGAATCTAGTTTCTAGATCCTGCATGTTGGTCTTTAGAACTAACAAGTGCTTCCTATGAATAATGGTTGTCTATCAGCATGTGGATACATCCCTCCCCTGCTCCCCTCCCCCTTTTCTTCTGCCTTTCAAAACCGTGGACTGCCTCTAGCATACACCTAAAAAATGTAAACATACAACGCTTTCAAAACCCTCGCCTCCAGTACTGTGCACCTAATAACCATACAACCCTGATGAATATGTAGTATACTTCAATTATAACGTCTTAGATTGTTGGAATCCTTTAAAAACAGACCAAAAATCAACTTATCTCTGCACATAAACATGACCCTCACCACCAAAAGGGAGGAGCAGAGGATGAAAATAAATTCATTTTTTGAAAAGTCCTCCCTCTTTTGAGAAGAGGCATTAATACCATTGAAGCTTGAGAGAGCCAGAAAGTAACGACTCATTCGACAATCAGCAGTGCTTAATCCCTACGTGCACTGGGATAGTCAACACTGCATATCCTTGCTCCATCCCGGCCCAAAGGGAATAATTGTAGAAACTTTTCAGTCTCTGACCAACAGGGCCTTTACGGCAGAGCTGTCACGGATGCTGCTATTTAAGCACCATCATACACAGCTATCAGGATCATCTACCGCAGATGCCCTAGTTTGGAGCTCCTTTCCTAGACCTCAAATACTTTTAGAAGCGAGCTTCTTTCTTGAGGACAGAAGGTGTTACGGAACTGCAACTCTCTTGCTAACTCTCACCACGGTGAATCGTCCCTTTTCAACTTATTTATCCGTTTACTTTCGATCAATCATTGAAATGGCACCCTAGATTAGCATCGACTCAGAGGATATCGTCACTAAAACGCTTTTGTTACATTACATTTATCGTTTGGATAGGTACAAATGTTCAATCAATGACAAAGAGCATCCGGTAATTCTAAACTAAACCCAAAGTCTCAGCCAACTGCCTATAATATTTCTAATTGTGTGAAAAGCTTTGCGATCAATCAGTTTCAAGAGAATCTCTACGGGCGCAGACACTTCAACTCCACACGTGATAGTTCAAAAAAAACACTTTATTGGGCAAAGAAACGAGGCAAAAGCATGAGCCTTCGTCATCGAGGGCAGGATGTGTACCTGTACGTGACAATGGCAGGCAGACTCCGTGCGTTCAAAAGCGTTGGAAGGTCCGTCTGGGGCTTGAAGTCAGTCAAATGATCCACACGAAGCTCTACGATATCTGCACCTTGAGCTTTCGCGAGGCGCATTTGGTTCAGCATTTCAGTCAAAGTTTTTGCGATGAGGGGGGCGCAAATGAAGCAACCATTGTCGGCCATCTCGACGTCCAGATCGTTGGTGCACCAGTGATCCGGGAATCACCGCAGTATGCGGACGAGTAGGACCACACACTCTGAGAACGTCAACTCGAAAACGGTTCGATTTGCTATCGATTGGCGCATCGCATGTTTCTAGAGACACCGACGAGTTGGGAATGTCGTGACGAGATTCTGGAAAAGCAAAAAAAGAGAGAGTCACCACGACTGCAGGAAGATAGTGGAACAAGAGCAAGGGGAAACTCTCTGGGGTTTCAAATTTCGGAGGTGTGGAGGAGATGATACCTATGTGTGGTGGGCAGATGCAGAGAAAAAACCATAAAACAGCAATGGGAAGAAGAGACGTGTGAGGAGGAAGAAGGAAAAGAGCTTGTGGTTGGGTGTAAGGTGGACGTGATTTGAAGCAGCAACAGCAGCCAACAAAGAGACAGAAGAGCAAGATCTGGGGAGGGTGTTGCAATGCAATGTGCACACGAGGCACAACACCAGCATTAAATCGATTTCTTCACGAGTGACAGTCCGTCCAATGTGGCCCTAGTGTCCGGACTCTGGACTCTGGAGTGGCGTGGAGAAACACATGACCTCGTCCACGTTTCCAAGGTGGAGTGTAGTTGCTTGCCTCTTCCTTCTTATGTCAATGTCAAGGCACGTTTCACACCCATTCCCCCAAAGGAGAGCGCTCCCATAAGAGTAAAAGTCGTTAAGAACAATGGGCCAAGCATGCAAAGCTCCAATGCACATGACACCCAAGGCCCTCCATCCTTCAAAGTTTGAAATGCACAACCACCCGGATCTTCATCTTCATCCGAATGGTTTTCCGTAACAACAACCTCTCCTCTTCCTACAATCAAGGCCAACCTTACACATGAGCTTTATGGAAGCACTTTCCCAAGATTTTACTATATTTTACTATATTCTTGTCGGTCATATTTGCCATTTGTCAAACGAAAAATGTGGCAACTGTTGTTTTCTTGTTTGTTGCATGCTTATGTGTCATTTTTTAATGGATTTGATTTTTCGTTTCTTTACATTTAACTTTTCTAGTTGTGCTACATTTTGATCATACTTTTGATCATACGGTGGAGATTTATTTTCCATCGACCTCCAACCTTGTCAGAGAGTAAAAGTAGGACTGATGAAAAGCTTACTCTCAGTGTCTCTTCATTGCTTGGTAACACCTTGTCACTCCAAACCTAGAACTTTGCTAGACATTCTTAAAGTGTAAGTAAGCTACAAGATGGATAGAACCCCTAGTCCTAGGTCAACATCATCCAAAATGCCAATGCTTGAGGGGCCCCTCACCACCTCACTATTTTCTAGCTACCCTCCATGCCAAAGATGGTCTTCTTGCCAATGTAGGAATGGTCCATGGACAATGATGGTACACTTATCCATGGGTAATCGACGACTACGCCCTACCAATATTATGTACCCCATGAAATGTGACACATAAACATCTACAACAAGAAGTCGGTGTCCTCAAACCAAGGACATCCTAAGCCTAACTACCACTAGTACACATGGTCTACGACTATGTTTGCTTATGAGATGTGATGTGTTATCTTTCTTCCTTGGTGGCCTTCTTTGGCCTTGTGAGTACATAAGGGACATTAGACTTCCACATTGCTTCGCTTCAAATGTCACTAAGAAGTAGTGATCATTTCTAGCGAGAGCCCACCTTGAGGGATGTTAGCATATAACGGAGCAAGTTAGTACAACACATGAGTACATGCAAGGGAAATCTTTTAATTGGGGTACTTACAAGTCATACATCGGTGTAAAAATACGATAATATAGGGGCATTTTAAATGCATGCTTGCTCATAAATATTATTACTCGGAAATGGTGTAGGGGGTTTCATAGTTGCACAGTCCAAACCTCATGGTAGAGCTCATTGCCCTCATTACATCTCATGTTTGCGCCTTTCTAGGTGAGCCCATGTGTTGGCGATGGTGATAAGTCCAAGTGCGCAAGGGTTAGCACTCCCCTTGACCCCCATAGCTCTATTAAATGAACTTTTATCACCCCCCCCCCCAAAAAAAAAGTGTTCACAATCCTCCATTGTGGTCCATAAGACACCATGCATCCCACATGTTTCACTGTAAAGCTTGGGGGCCAATCTTATAATATAGTACTCTATGACCACTTAACAATGAGAATACCAATTGTGTAAGCAATGGGGTACATCTAAAACACCATAGGAGATCTATATCATCTTGTTGCTCCAAGTAAGGATAATAAGTGCATGGCCAATCTTATTGTTTACCATAGTATTGGCTTCCCATATGTGGAAGCTTGGACTTAACACATCCCCTCTACCCCCACACCTCCATTAGACCCAATTGTATCGATCTCCCCCCCCAATTTATGCTCACAATCCTCCATTGTGATTCATAAGACACCACTCATCCCACATTTTTCACACTAAAGCTGGGACGGCAATCTTTTTTTTTAATTTATTTATTTAAATTAAAATGCCGAATATATTAAGCGGGAGGTCAACCCCTAAAAAAGACCAATATACAAAAAGTGGGCCCTAAAGGACCTTCAAAGCAAAAATTAGTCCCTAATGGGTCAAGCCTTGGACCTACGCTGCATGCAGCCTACCCCCCTTTACCCTCCGCTGAAGGCACCTTCGACCTTTGCTAGCGCGCTGCTCACCACCGGCTCGAAGTCTCGCACTATCGTAGCAAAATCCTGCAGCAACGCCCTCACGGCCCTCAAAATCACAAACTCCCTCTGCTGGCGGAATACACTACCATTCCTAACCTCCCACACCCCCAGTAGCACTACAAAGCATATATATGGCCAACTGGCGACTAGGGTCGAGGTCAAAGTTGCAATATCGCCCTGCACCAATTATTACCTAAAAAGAACCATCTCATCAAACCGGAGGCCCTGATGGTAGCCTCGACTCTAAACCAAACCTATCTCGTAACCGAGCACCCCCACATGGTGTGGAGTTCCAGCTCCTTTGCTCTACCATAGAGAGGACAGGAGGGGTTCACTACTAGCCTCTTCGCCAACCGGCCTCTAAGGGCCTTAGCACATGGATGGGGCTAGCATGTGTTTAGGATGGGAATATTTATATCATCATTACTCCCATCCTACACCAAGTGGTCTAGGATGGATTTAGAATGGGAGTAGCCACTTTTTCTCCCATCCTAGACCATGGCCTATAGACCCTGGCAGCCAGAATGGGTTCCCCTTTTTTAGGGATTCAAAAACATGGAAGGATGACATGTGTCCTTGTCCTCACAAGGTCCCCACCTCTTAAACACATGAAATGATGCCATGTGTCCTCTTCCTCCTAAACCCATCCCTAGTTCTTTTTTTGTTAGCACATGGTGGGATGGGAATAGGATAGAAATATGCATGGGACCACTTGGGACCACCTTTTCCCATTCCCATCCTATTTCTTCCCATGTGCTAAGCCCCTAAGAGGGAGGCATAGGTGAGTGATTTTCCAAAGCAGGAACCAAGCCTTGCCCACCCTACAATTCTTCCAAATGTCGCTGAACCTTGACTTCCACCATTTGAATCCTCTCCTCATCCCCCACTTCTGGTCAAGTCTGAGGCTGTAGAGTGGGCCTGCACCAGAAACTTGAAGGCCATCTTAGCTGACAACCTTTTCAATCTGGTATTTCCCATCCGCTAATGGAGCGCCCTCCCATCCATTGTGGTTACGATGCTCAAGGGCCAATCTGCTGAGATGCGTTCCAAGACTGCCGCTATTAGATCAGACTCCCCTGCAGTCATGCGAGACTTAGCCTACAACACGTCCGGGGGATGCCTGTTCACCCACTTGGGATCCCAGAGATCCAGCCACATCCTCACTCCCTTCTCGAACAGGTTTCGGGCCTTGACTCAATTGTGCCACCCGTATGCCTCACCCTCCTTCTTGAAGGCCTAGCTCCACCAAATCGATTCCAGCAAGCTGGCATCACCGCGTAGCCCATGCCTAGGGACCCACCTAAGGTGTTTACTGCAATCCTTCCACGCTATGACTAACCAGGCTGCTAGGTCGAATCCCTTTACCTACAATGGGAAATCTGAGATCAGGCGATCATACCAGGGGAGGTCTGGCCACTTGCCAATTCCTTTGCCTCTGCCTTGGCCGATGAAATACCACATCAGCTCGACCCACGACGTGCCTTCCATGAACATTTTTGGTAGCCACTTGCTGATTAGGGACGTGCTCTTGGTGGTGATGTTCGGAAGCCCCAACCCATCCAAATGTTTGGGTAGCTTCACCAGCTCCCAGGAGATGTAGTGCGTCCTTCTCCTGTTGTCCTCTTCGGCCTAGAGGAATGCACAGAGAAGCTTCTCAAGGTCCAGCCAATGAGATCTTTTGAAATTCCAAATTGAGGAGATATACGTGGTGGCCACAGAAAGCACATGTTGCACTATCAGGCGTTCCAACCTAGGGTCAGCCCGTGCCATAACCTGAGTTTGGCCTTGACCCGCTCTTTGAACCAGCGAAATCTTTGCTTGAGGGAAATGCCCACTCCTAACGGGGCACCCAAGTACCGCACCACCTCCCCCTTATTAACCACCTGCACTTTGAGATTCACTAGCCACCCTAAGGGGGGTCTCCAGCTGTGTGCATCACGAAGGTCTTTAGCCAGTTGCATCTAGATCTAGAAGCGTTGCAGAAGCATTCAATAATCTTGAGCAACTGTTTCACACTCCTCTGGTCTTCGAGGGAGATGGACATTGTATCGTTAGCAAAAAGCTATGCCGCCATTTGTTTACTTGAGGGAAGCTTGAGGCCCTGTATGAGCCCTGCATCAGCTCTTGTAGCTTCTAAATCCCTATCATATCCCTATGTCAATGGCATTGAAATTGGGGTTGCAAAGGATGTTATGCAATGTGGATGCCCATGGTGAGGATGCAAGAGTCAACCGGCAATGTTCCTTTTAGGCACACAATACAATATGAATTTTGATCTGTAAGCACCAATATTGTGGGTGGCTTCAAATTTAAATAAATGACATGATTGTCAACAAATCTCAACAAATTCAAAGCTTCAAATTCCAATAAATGACATGATTCTCACTTATTAATTAGAATTTTAAATGCCAAGATTTTAAGGATTTTGTCATTTGAAATGAAATTTTAAACAAAAGATTGGACTATCTATTAATATTTAGAATTTAGCATGTCATGTTTTGTTTGATTTATTTTAAAACCACATGTCCCACTTAAAGTCAATTGCAATGCCTCCACGTGCAAAGATGAACCTTGCATCTATTGTTGCAAATGTCCCTAAAAAGGTAGGTTTCAAATTGATAGAGGAGAGGACGTTTTGCATTGCCATATCATATTTT
The DNA here is from genome assembly GCF_047967505.1 of Dipteris shenzhenensis. NCBI lineage: Eukaryota > Viridiplantae > Streptophyta > Polypodiopsida > Gleicheniales > Dipteridaceae > Dipteris > Dipteris shenzhenensis. The sequence continues at coordinate 57,668,379 of NC_141605.1, read as the reverse complement.
TAGAGCCTTGGGATAAGGATTGTGGATGGAAAGTGGGTGAGAACCCATTGGATATGCATTTGATATGTCTTGTTGACCCTCAACTAATGTCATTGAGCACACATGGCATATTAGTCAAAGTTTTGGCATTTAATTCCCTATAAATGTATCGGTTGTACACTCTCCACTTGCACTCCTCTTTCCCATCGTCCTACATGTTATAGAGTTCTTTGCCTCTCAACCATTTTTCTTGGATAGTTCTCAAAATTTAATGCCATGCTGAACACATGCATGGTTGACTCCTTCATGATAAAAATAGAAGAGATAGCTAAGGTGCCACAAAAGGGGATTAAAAACATTGTTTGATTCATCGATAGTAGTGGTGTGCTTTTGTGAGGGCATGTGAGAGTAATCATTGGGTCGAGGATATTGAGAGGAAGTATAGGTGGTATGCTTTTGTGAGGGCATGTGAGAGTAATCATTGGGTCGAGGATGGCGAAAGGAAGTATAGGTGGTATGCTTTTGTGAGGGCATGTGAGAGTTACCATTGGTTCGAGGAAGTACAGGTGGTGAGAGGAGTTTACATATATAGATATACCTTTGTAAGAATAGAATATATCCAATCGTACAATTTTATATTTTTTTGATGTTCTAAAGAGAAGAAAAAAGAGGTAACAAAAACTTTTTTGAAAAGCAAAAGGAAGACATACTTAGCAAGCAAAGCAACAAATGTTGTCATCAGTGCCAAAGCATAAGTAGCTATACAAGGTTTCTAAAGAACCCCGTAGTCTCTAGGGCAAAACCAGTGCTTACTAAAATATGTCAAATAAACAAAAGAGAAAGAAAACAAGAAATAAAGCAGAAAGGAAAAAGGTGATTAAGCAAAAATAAACAAGCAAATCAAGGAACAAAATCTTCAAAAAAATAGGCATAAACTCTCTCTCTCTCTCTCTCTCTCTCTCTCTCTTTCTCTCTCTCTTATTTTAAAACATAAAAAACTGAATGGACCCCTTACACTTATGTACTGCTTCCTAGAAATATACAAAACTACAATCCTAAGTTAGAAAGCACATGCATACTCAATCAAACTCTCTTTTGAAACTAAAAGAAAAACAGGCTATTCAACTCCCCACTTTCTTATGTTCAATCATTCTAAACATGCCTAAGGCCGATACACCATAGATAAAAGACCATATCTAAGATTGTGCATACTTTTTTCATTATTTTTCTTGGATTATACCTCTTGTATATTAGTAAAGTGATCAAATTACTACATTGAGTGATGAAATACTCCTTAGTTTTTATAGAGTTGAAAGTGTAATGTTGGATGGAGTAAAGATTAGAAAATGAGGATAGGCCACCTTTCTTATATTATGGGCTACTTATGGGGTGAACAATTGAGAAACATGTGTGGTATGCATGTTTGGGTTTAGGATTTGAGCATAGCATTGCAAGGATAAGGGTAGGGCATTGTAGGATTTAGGGGTCCTTACATTGACGAGTCCAGAGTTGGAAAATAAGATGTAGTGCATGTTGCCATAAAAGTAGCCATACAAGTACGTAGGGTGTCTACTATAAGTGTATGTTTGTTGTGTACATTCAAAAAGAGGATGTTAGGACTTATGAATAGTAGTCATCCTACATATAGTGCCTATGGGAGCCATGGGTGTAGTAATAAAAGAGTTGTATCTCATCCTACCTTACGAATGATTACAAGGGGAGTTGACAAGCATTTTAATGATCTTGAAGTATAGACTCAAGTATATCCTAGACATGTGAAGGTATCTATACGACATGACAAATTTCAATGCACATGCACACATGGATGTGTTGCACACATGTGCACATGCACATATGTGTGCACGCACACGCATCTTCACACACACAAAATATGTGTGTGCACGTGTCTTGAAACACACAAACACACACAACATAGATAGATAGACACATGCATGTATGCACACATAGATACACATACACACAATAGATAGATAGAGACATGCACGTATGCACACATAGATGACACACACACATGCGTGCGAACGTGCACACACACACACACACACACACATATAGATAGATGCAAATACGCATGGACATACACATGCACATGTACATGAGCATGTGCGTGCCTGTGTGCGCATGCACACACACAAACACACTCGCACACGTGCCGGCATAGAGAGAGAGAGAGAGAGAGAGAGAGAGAGAGAGAGAGAGGCATTACCAAAAAAAGATAATTTATAATGATTGGAAATATAATTTGAATGTATAGCTAGCTAGTTGAACATTGATAGCATTTATCAAACAAGCCAAATGTGTGTATTTGCCTTGAGAAGTTGGTCACACTAGCCCATCCCCCAAATCCAAATCCAACAATTAAAACCCACGAGGCCACCAAACCATTTATAATGAACATGTTTCTCCAATTTTGAAATAGCTTTGATGGTTGCAATTTGGAGCTCTATACAATTACAAAGAAAGAAAATTTAGTCTCTCTCTCTCTCTCTCTCTCTCTCTCTCTCTCTCTCTCTCCATTTGAATGTATGGCATTTCATGAAAATTAAGCATAAGTGACATGATAATGCTTGGCCAATATATAAGATAAATAATGGAAAGGAGTATGGAAAAAGTTTTTCAAACAATTTGAAACCATTGTATATATTGCTTGGAAAAAAATGTGAGACAACACTACAACATAATGAAGGAAAATGAAGTGTAGGGGTCAATGCCCTAAATATTGGGCAATTTGGGTAATACATAGAGTCCCACTAGTAGAAAAGATTGACATGAAGCTTGTAGGTGGGTTGAAGATAAATGCTTTCAAAGGAAATCATTGGAGTATTCTAGGAGCATATAAATTCTTTTAAGAAGTATACTTTTCCATGAGCCGTTATGGACCCTCATATTGAGATCTACCATTTACTATAAGCATTAATCAAGAAAGAAAAGTTGAGAATAGGTTCTAGGTCAAATACTAAGTAGCAGTCTACCATTTACTATAAGCATTAATCAGAAATAAAAGTTGAGAATAGATTTGTTTTAGCCAAGTTTCAATACTAAGCAATGGTCACTACGCGAGGCTTTCACACAACTAACAACTAATTCATCAATCATCAGTTTCAAATACTAAGCAACAACTTCTATGTGAGGCTTTCACACAAGTAACAAATAATACACCCAATCATCATATTCAATCTTAAAATGAATCGAGGGTTTGCCTATAAAAATTAACTAAGAATTAATGAAAGAAACTTTTAGCCACTTAGCATTTGAGAATGACACACAATGATTAATGTCAAAGACAATGTTGTGGTGATACTAGAAAAATAGATTAGAGAAGCTGCCATATGTAAAATAATTTTCACTAAGGATAGAGAGAGAGAGAGAGAGATGTATATATATATATATATATATATATATATATGTTAGTGCCATGCAAAATCCATGAGGAGACACAGTTGGAGAAACCACTAAATGGAAACATTTTAGCGCATAACCTAGCTCAACGACCTATGTGTATGTATTTTGAGATAGATTAATGAAGGGCTCGATAAAAGGGACTAAAGTGTATAAAACTAAAAAGCCAAAATTCAAAGGGATGGTTGCCACATGCAAATCAAGCCATTGATCAAGGAATATTAGCACACCTTAGAAAAAGCATCCACAACAATGGATACCTTCAGATCGTTGGTTCTTAGTGTTTTCACACAAATAATACTCTTTATGGATGGCGAACTAAGCCACCAACCCTCTCCACACATGCATGTGCCATGAATTGATTCCACTATATGTATCATCAACTAGCAAGCACGTGTGCCTACCCTCACTACATAGGTACTTAGAATAGTTCGTCCTCATTTTTAATCCATGACCCTCATCTATCATGGAGTTAGTTACAAGATAGAGCTACCCACTCTAATATATTTATTTATTTTTGCAAAGAGAAGAACTTTCTATTAATGCTTAAAAAACCCCATACAAATCAGCTACCAACAAGTGATGAAGATGGGAAATACAAAGAGAAGACCCAACTATCTAGTTCCAGCCTGTCTATAGTCCTAGCGCATTGCGTAGGGGTCCTACGGAACAGGAGCTAACAACCAAGCTGGTGGCCTATACATCCAATGGATATCCCCCACAGAGGATGTGCAGAATACGCGTGTAGGCTAGGCCTTGCAAAACCGTTCCCGCCTCTCGATAATTCCTCGAGAATCGAAATGCCACGCTCCCAACAGGCTCCTAGTGTGAAGATGATGTCCTGCCAGATAGCTACCAATGTAGCTATCAGTTTGACCTGCTGTCCTCCCAATACGACTGCACGGGTGACCCAGATATTCCAGGTAGTGATGATGGCCACTGTCCCATAGGTTGTCCTCCTGCAAAGGTTGCGGGCAGGTGCAAAGCGATGGTACTGCCTCGAGAAACCCCATCTGAAAGACCTGCTCGCAGTGAATCCTATATGCTGGCGAGAGTGGATCAATGGAGAAGGCACAAAAGCCCTCTGTGAGCCACACCACCATCCCCCAGGTGAAGTCTATCCACATCCTCTATGTCTTGGCTATGATGTGGAAGGCCATTATCCAAATGCTCTATGCCGTCGGACATCCCCATAGATAGTGTGGGATCATCTCCAATGCTCTTGCATACAACGAGTGCATCAACTGTCCACTCGCATCTGCTTTAGCCAAGGACCAATCGGTAGACCCCCATGAGCCACCATCTAGAAGAAGTAAGATATCTTTCGAGGTCTCAGGTTGGTCCAAAGTCGTGGCCAAAAGCGGCAGACCACCTCCCAAGGAACCTCCTACTCTAGCTAATGTCACTCCCTTGAGGGGTCCAAGAAGCTCCCTCTAACTGGTTGCGTCTACCAATGCATGTGGTGTAAGAGAAGGGAAGTTCCTCTATCCTGTTTGAGTGCCCTTGTCGTACTATGGCCAGAGCCACTACCCTAGGTCCCACTGTATATCCCTGAACGACCTGCCCTCCCATAGTAAGAGATGCTAGATTGTGCCTCTAGGTGGATAGGATCGTATTAGGGTCAATATGCCACTCTCTTCCTAAGCAACCAACAACCTTGATCCTCTACGAGATCCTCTAAGTATGCCAACTTGTCTGACTTCCTCTCTAGCTCATCATGGAGGAGCCAATCAGGTCCCACCCTGTAAAACCTATCGCGGATAAAACCCAGATGCTCCCTGAAGAATCGGACCTAGAGAGACACCCCCGTCCACGAAAATTGACCATCCTAGTAGTGGGGTGTCCACGAGCTGCGGACTCCCTCCCACCATGACTCAGGGATCGCAGAATCAATCTCTGCCACACGTGTATCTACCGCGTGCAAGTGAGAGAGTATCTACATCCTGGCCTCTATGTCCTTGGGGAGTTGTCTCCAAAAAAGCCAATAGTGACAAGATACTATCTCCATATATATATGTGTTTGAGTATTGTACATAATCGAGGTTAAGGTACAATGGCCTTTAACCCCCACAAACTCCCACTTAAAGGCCAATGTGCCTTTAAGGGAGAACAACTAGTGGACATACTATCCAATGAGACCCTCGCTACTGTTCGCTCTAGGTATCCTAACCCCCCCAATCGGCAGTTCACAGATAAATGGGCCAAGTCCATAGAGAATCCTTCTCTGCTCGGGATATAGTCGACATCCTCACTACTTTCTCCATCTTGTTGTTGTTGTTGAAGGTCGGTTTGACTTGAGGCTTTGGACTTGACTCTTGCCCTAGTAAAATAAGTGTGGCCTCTTCGGGTAGGAGTCTTTTGTTCTCTTGTGCTCAACATTTGCTACCCAATCCTCCATGAAGGCAATGATCACCCTCAATCAAAATTCGATTGGAGCTTCTAATCTTCTTTTATATACTGCCCAGCCCTCTTTCTTTCATTGTTGTTCTCCTTTGAAAACACCATCAAGATCTTCATCAATACTTGATTTGCACTTTTCACTTGCCCATTCCAATGTGGAATGCAAGCTTGTGTCTACTCTGTATTGCTCTCTTTCTTCCTCAAATTCCTACCGCTATCATGTATCTTGCTACCACTTTCAAACACGTGGCATCAAGCTTCCTTGATTCCTTCCATCTCAAAGGCTTTTTTGAACTCAAACCAACCGCCAAATGTGTTTAGGGTGGTTATACCTAGAGCATTTCTACATCAGACTTTAAGTAAACACTTTAAGTAAACACTTCTCATCAAGAGCCTTAAGACAGAATTGGAATACAATCAGATAGAAGTCAAAACTGATCACAATTCAGTAATACATTACAAATAGCAGATACAAATTAGAAAGTGTTGACCATGTGAAGATAGTGGGAGAGAGGGAAGGAGTATCACTTGCAGCTTTTCTCACATCTAGTGGATTTGGATTTGCCATGATGAGAGGTGATGGATCAGTTTGGTCTCCTTTTTGGTTGAGGTGGCAATGGATTGAACAAGTTTCTTTGGGATGTAACACAAACTCTTGTTGCTATATAAGATCCATAGGTAGTTCTGATGAAAACTTATTATGGTGATTCTAGGGATTGCTTCCTCTAGTTCTAAATACTCTAAACTTAGAGTAGAATTTGTAATACCAAGTCTACGCATCGCAGTACAGGAATGCATGGGTGATCATGAGTCCTTGAAAGAAAGGCTCTGTCAGTGGGAAAAGCATACAGAGACAAGACTAGTTGCCTATCATGCCATGACAATACAAAAACATCGGAGAAAGGCATGGTTTGACAGGAATCTGAAAGCTAAAGACATCAAGGAAGGACCTAGCTAGGCCATTGTCCCATTGTGTCCATCTGATGTGCATCCTCTGGCCAAGAATCTGTCCCTCTGAGTTTCTGACCTTTGGGTGCCAAAGAATCGGCTGCCTCTCAAACTCCTCCCTATAGGAAGGGCTCGCTTGAATGAGTGCCCCGAAAACCCTACACCATACCCTGATCAGGATCCTCATGAATGGTGAACCCCTCCCTATGAGCGGTGCCTCCAAGAAGATCCATCTGTAAGACTCTTGCTCCACTGACCACCGGTTCGGGAGGTATTCCTGAGAAGTCCCCTCCAAAGGAGGAGCTTCCAAGGTTTTGTTCCTGATGTGAGGCCTTGAACTACCAACTTGCTTAGGAGGGCCCGGCTCTGCATCTCTGGGTCTATGATGCCCAACCCACCCCTTAATTATGGGAGGATCACAGTCTACCACACTGCTCTAGCCCTGGTGTTTTGTGTGCCAACCAAACCTACCCACAGAAAACTTCGGACCAATCTTCTGAGCTGGCCCATGCATCCTCTATGACAACACTAGCATGATGCAATATACCAGGACATGGCGAGTAGGACATGGTTCACCACCATTGCTTTATGTGCAAGAGAGAGCTTGGCTAAGCTCCAGTAGAGAAGCTTGCGCCTAACGCTCTCGAGAATTGAGGCAATCTGTTGCTCTATCGAGATATCCATCCCCACCTCATATCCTAGGTATGTCACTATCCACCCTCATGGGATCCACCTAAAGCCAAGGGGTGCCCCCCAATCTTCGATCTCCTGAACCTCCTCCGTGCCTGTGAAGAATCCAACTAATTTGGCCCAGTTGATCCATGCTCCCGAGGCCTCACAATAAATGGCTAGGGCCCCCCTTACCATCTCTAAACTCCCCACAACTCCCTACAGGAATAGAGCTATATGATTCGCAAACTCTGAGTCCAACAACTCATCCTCCTGATGGATCGGAAGTCTCATATCTGAAAGACTAGCGGACTGAGAGCGAACAAAATATCCCATGGCCTCAACCACGAAGAGAAATAGGAAGGGAGCGAGTGAGCAACCTTGTTGAATTGAGCGGGACAAAAGAAAAGGCTCTCCCGTGTGACTGCCAATGGTCACCTAACAGGATCTCCTTACATAAAGCGCTGCCATCCATGTCTTTGAAAAACCAAGTCTCTGCATCGTGCACTCTAACAAAGACCACTCAAACCTATCATATGCCTTCACAAAATATAAATAAAGGATAGCGAGAGGCTGCACTGCCTCCCTGACCCAATCCTTTGCCCTTGCCCCCCAGAATGTGAAGATGTTGTCCAAGATGCTATGTTCCTAAACAAAGCTAGCCTGTGTGTCGTGAATGATATCTAGGAGGTGGGGTCTCAATCGTAACCTCAAGACCTTGGTTAAGATCTTGTGTGCAATGTCCAGTAGGGTAATTGGTCTCCATTGCTGAATGTTTGCCCTGTCCCCCCCTTTTGGGGCTACAATGTCTCAGGGAGGATGGGAGAGAACCTGTATAAAACATCTCTTAGCAGACTAGTCTGAACAGGTGGATCCACAGCTTACTCTCCTTGGTGAGAGGGGGCTAACTCTTGCTTTGTTCTTTCTTTCGCCCTGCATTGGCTCTTAATTTTCAAATGTTTCGTGTCCTTTTGCTCACCTTCTTTTTCTTTTTCACCTAGTTCCACTCGTCGTCCAAGGGCAACAATCTGTGACTCCGACTGCTACATTCTATAGGATCGGTGTTCTCTCCTCCTGGGTCTCGCTCTCTTGATTCTGCCTCACCTTCGAATGCCTTGAAGGGGGTAGCTTTGAATGACCCTCATCTATCATGGAGTTAGTTACAAGATAGAGCTACCCACTCTAATATATTTATTTATTTTTGCAAAGAGAAGAACTTTCTATTAATGCTTGAAAGACCCCATACAAATCAGCTACCAACAAGTGCTGAAGATGGGAAATACAAAGAGAAGATGCGGCTGTCTAGTTCTAGCCTATCGACAATCCCAGCGCACTACCTAGGGATCCTACGGAACAGGGGCTAACAACCAAGCTGGTGGCCTATACATCTAACGGATATCCCCCACAGAGGATGTGCAGAATATGTGCATAGGCTAGGCCTTGCAAAATCGTTCCTGCCTCTCAGCGGTTCCTCGAGAATCAGAATGCCACACTCCCAACAAGCTCCTAGTGTGAAGGTGATGTCCTGCCAGATAGCTACCAATGTAGCTACCGGTGGGACTTGCTGTCCTCCCAATACGACTACACAAGTGACCCAGATATTCCAAGTAGTGATGCTAGCCACTGTCCCATAGGCTGTCCTCTTGCAAAGGTTATGGGCAGGTGCAGAGTGACAGTACTGCCTCGAGAAACCCCATCTAAAAGACCTGCTCGTCGTGAATCCTATATGCTGGCGAGAGTGGATCAATGGACAAGGCACGGAGACCCTCTGTGAGCCACACCACCATCCCCCACGTGAAGTCTATCCACATCCTCTATGTCTTGGCTACGATCTGGAAGGCTGTTATCCAAATGCTCTGTGCCGTCGGACATCCCCATAGATAGTGTGGGATCATCTCCAATGCTCTTGCGTACAACGAGTGCATCAACTGTCCACTCGCATTTGCTTCAGCCAAGGACCAATTGGTAGACCCCCATGAGCCACCATCTAGAAGAAGTAAGATATCTTTCAAGGTCTCAGGTTGGTCCAAAGTCGTGGCCAAAAGCGGCAGACCACCTCCCAAGGAACCTCCTACTCTAGCCAATGTCGCTCCCTTGAGGGGTCCAAGAAGCTCCATCTAACTGGTTGCGTCTGCCTATACATGTGGTGTAAGAGAAGGGAAGCTCCTCTATCGTGTTTAAGTGCCCTTGTCGTACTATGGCCAGAGCCACTACCCTGGGTCCCACTGTATATCCCTTAACGGGGCCTGCCCTCCCATAGGCAGAGATGCTAGATTGTGTCTCTACGTTGGATAGGATCATATTAGGGTCAATATGCCACTCTCTTCCTAAACGACCAACCACCTTGATCCTCTACCAGATCCTCTAAGTATGCCAACTCGTCTGACTCCCTCTCTAGCTCATCATGGAGGAGCCAATCAGGTTCCACCCTATAAAACCTATCGCGGATAAAACCCAGATGCTCCCTGAAGAATCGGACTTGGAGAGGCACCCCCGTCCAAGAAAACTAACCATCCTAGTAGTGGGGTGTCCACGGGCTGCAAACTCCCTCCCACCATGACTTAGGGATTGCAGAATCAATCTCTGCCACACGTGTATCTACCCCATGCAAATGAGAGTATCTGCATCCTGGCCTCTGTGTCCTTGGGCAGTTGTCTCCAAGCCCCGAAGGACCTAGCTTCCCATTGTGTCCATCTGATGTGCATCCTCTGGCCAAGAATCCGTCCCTCTGAGTCTTTGACCTTTGGGTGCCAAAGAATCGGCTGCCTCTCAAACTCCTCCCTATAGGAAGGGCTCGCTTGAATGAGTGCCCTGGAAACCCTACACCATACCCTGATCAAGATCCTCATGAATGGTGAACCCCTCCCTTTGAGCGGTGCCTCCAAGAAGATCCATCTGTAAGACTCCTGCTCCACTGAGCACCGATTCGGGAGGTATTCCTGAGAAGTCCTCTCGGAAGGAGGAGCTTCCAAGGTTTTGTTCCTGATGTGAGGCCTTGAACCACCAACTTGCTTGGGAGGGCCCGGCTCTGCATCTCTGGGTCTATGATGCCCAACCCACCCCTTAATTGTGGGAGGATCACAGTCTACCACACCGCTCTAGCCCTGGTGTTTTGTGTGCCATCCACTGCCCACAAAAAACTTCGCACCAATCTTCTGAGCTGGCCTATGCATCCTCTATGAAAACACCAACATTATGCAATATAGTAGGACGTGGCGAGTAGGACATGGTTCACCACCATTGCTCTACATGCAAGAGAGAGCTTGGCTAAGCTCCAGTAGAGAAGCTTGCGCCTACTGCTCTCGAGAACTGGGGCAATCTATTGCTCAGCCGAGATATCCATCCTCGCCTAATATCCTAGGTATGTCGCTATCCGCCCTCGTGGGATCCACCTAAAGCCAAGTAGTGCCCCCCAATCTTCGATCTCCTAGACCTCCTCCATGCCTGTGAAGAATCCAACTGATTTGGCCTAGTTGATCCATGCTCTCGAGGCCTCACAATAAATGACCAGGGCCCCCCTTACCGTCTCTAAGATCCCCACAACTCCTTCCACGAATAGAGTTGTATCATTCACAAACTCTAAGTCCAACAACTCATCCTGCTGATGGATCGAAAGTATCAGATCTGAAAGGCTACAGACTGAGAGTGAATAAAATATCCCATGGCCTCAACCACGAAGAGAAATAGGAAGGGAGTGAGCGAGCAACCCTGTGGAACTGAGCAGGACAAAAGAAAAGGCTCTCCCGTGCGACTGCGAATGGTCACCTAACTGGAGCTCCTTACATAAAGGGTTGCCATCCATCTCTTTGAAAAACCAAATCTCTGCATCGTGCCCTCTAAGAAAGACCACTGCAACCTATCATATGTCTTCACAAAATCTAACAGAAGGATGGCGAGAGGCTGCGCTGCCTCCCTGCTGCAATCCTTTGCCCCCCAGAATGTGAAGATGTTGTCCAAGATGCTGTGTTCCTAAACAAAGCTAGCTTATGTGTCGTGAATGATATCTAGGAGGTGGGTTCTCAAATGTAACCTCAAGACCTTGGCTAAGATCTGGCCAGTAGGGTAATTGGTCTCCATTGCTGAATGTTTGCCCTGTCCCCCCCTTTTGGGGCTACCATGGCTTAGGGAGGATGGGAGAGAACCTGTATAAAAAATCTCTTAGCAGACCAGTCTGAACATAGTGTGGATCTTTTCCTAGAGGAAGTGAAAGAAACTCGGGGTCATACCATCCTCCCTTGGGCACTTCTATGTAGGAAGGGACTTAAGAGCCTCCTAGAGCTCCTCCTTAAGGGAACCTCTAAGCATCTACTCAAGATCGGGGATACCGCCGATGGGACCTGCTCCAACACTCCCTCCTTGGCCACAAGGCACAGGGGGGTCTCCTCCTCTACCTGAAAAAACTGCCTGTAAAAATCCGTGGTCATCTCCAAAATATCTTGTGGGTCTGTGTGCATCTGCCCTTGTGTGTCTCCTATTCGCTGCAATTGTGTCCCTCTTGATCGCAGCCCAATGGCCAAGAAAAACTGCCGAGTCATCCTATCCCCCTGCTGCACCCACTTGGCTCGGGACGAGTGCTAGAAGAACTTTATGTCCTATAAAATGGCCAATGGCCAAGAAAAACTGTCGAGTCATCCTATCCCCCTACTGCACCCACTTGGCTCGGGACGAGTGCTAGAAGAACTTTATGTCGCTGCAATTGTGTCCCTCTTGATCGCAGCCCAATGGCCAAGAAAAACTGCTGAGTCATCTTTTCCCCCTGCTGCACCCACTTGGCTCGGGACGAGTGCACCCACTTCGCACCTCTATGTCCTATAAAATTAGTCTCGTGGCCTCGTATTTGTCATTGAGCCACCATTGGGAACCTGGCTCTTGCTCCCTAAGTTGCTTTCAGGAAGCTAGATCTCTCCTCATGGCTTTCTCCCTCTCCTGAAGAGCATGTCTCCTCCTGAGTGCTTGGGACTGGAGCTCCACACTGCTCCTCTGGATGGCCTCTGCTACCCAAGTTGCCCATCCCTCTCAAGGTACACCCTCTGGCTGCTACAAAATCCTTACTAAGGCATGTTGGACCTTTGCCTCCTGAAGTAAACTGTCTGGAATGCGGATCCTCTTGTGGGGAAGATTGGGGAGAGATTGCTCGAGGTGGAGTACGATCCGACATCGTGGTACCTGCTAGAATGCCTATGGCTCCCCCTCGATGCAAAGCCCACCAATCCCCAACATAGAAATAGTCCAACTGCTCAAATAAACCATTGCTTGTCCTCTGCCCGAAGGAGAAGCGAAGGCTACTTGGGATCCTAGTAAACTCTGCCTCCCTCCCTGCCACTAATCGCAAATACAAATTGCTTCGATGTGCTTCGCTTTGCTACAACATCTTTACAAAAGAATCCCCTCTTGCTTCTCCAGGTTGTTGAAGTCGCCTCCAATAACCCGTAAGTCCACATTGGGGAGTAACTCTACTAAATATCTCCATAAGGATGGCTGGTGCTGTCTACAGGCTGGTGCATATGTGTTCAAGATCCCTATCCTGAGGCCGCCTGCGTGAAGCCCCATCCAAACAACCCTGCCTGATATAAGCTCGCATTGGGTGAACACCTTCGAGGCCACTGTCGGGACGAGGCTAAGATACAAATCCCTTTGCTCCTGCCAACAACTACAAGGGACCAAATTTTAGGCCCACTACTTAGAAGGAGGTGATGACTACGTCCAATATCTATTGCTATGAACATATGCTCCTGAAGCATGCGGAGGTTGACCCTGGGGCGCCAACTCAATATGTAATATGTTACTACCCTCATCCAAAATCTAGGGAATGGGGGCACAAGGTCCATATACAATATGCATGGATTTCCTTTATAAAATTTAAATATGCAAGGGAAAAATATGAAAATTTCATGTCCACCCTCTCACAAAATATAAGTTTATACCTTGAAAAATATGCAAGATTTTAAGATTTGTACACTTTTTTCATAATATGTAAGGACCAATGGGGGGGGTTGTTTTGATGAGGGGGGTAAAAACAAAAAACACTAAAATATGAAAACCCATCTCCTTTCAAATGAATGTAACTTTTTCATGTGTTACCCAAATTTCAAGGTGTAAAGACATATTTGAAGCTCTTTTAGTGTAGAACACAACCATGTTAATTTGAATTATTTCTTCTCTTGGCATATTGTTAAATTCATCTCATACTCAAGATTTTGATAGGTTTTCTTACTAAAGAGTGTTGGTGCCTCAGGAGGTCAACTGACCTTCCTACCACTTCTCTCTACAGCTCCTGTTGAAGAATCGGGTACCACGGTTAACTGCGAGCACGATCGTCAAGTTTGTGCACATTTCAACTCACCATCATCCAACTCATGAGGAGGATGTCACCTATGAGTGGGAACAAACTCTAGAAAGCGAGGCTTTTGCGATTTTGATGGGGGCTTGGAGGGAGAATAGTCTGTGTATGTACATCTACGGACTAAAGGAACCATTGGCTCAACTCCTACCTTCTCCACCAACTTTCAGCAAGGGGAGTAGAGGGGGGATCTAAAAGGAGACGAGAATCCGGAGGGGAGGGAGGGGGACGGGGGAGATGAGGAGAAGGATTCGGGGGGGTAGGGGACCAGGGGGGAGGCAGGATTGGGTGCTGCTACTGCAGCTTCTCCTCCATCCCTTAAGGGCTTCCCTCTAGAGGAGCATCTGCCATCAACATATCTGGTCCTATTGCATCGGGCTATCTGAGTGCTTTGTGCTCGAGGGGTCTATCGCAAAAGCAGGCATGGTACAACTTGAAGGTGGATCCATAGCTTACTCTCCTTGAGGAGAGGGGGCTAACTCTTGCTTTGTTCTTTCTTTTGCCCAGCATTTGGCTCTCCATTTTCAATTATTCTGTGTCGTTTTGCTCACCTTCTTTTTCTTTTTCACCTAGGTCCACTCGTCGTCCAAGGGCAACAATCTGTGCCTCCGACTGCTACTGTCGGTAGGATCTGTGTCCTCTCCTCCTAGGTCTCGCTCTCCTGATTCTGCTTGACCTTCGAATGCCTTGAAGGGGGTAGCTCCTAAGCTCAAAACAGTCCGGAACAAGGGACTGGTTGAAACTTGATGTGACGGGAACGAAGGGGAGGGACAAAGGTAGGGACGGGAAGGAGGTAGCAGGAACAAGCAGGTTCCTCCATTTACTCGCTCTAATATGAATTGAAAGGCATAGATTGCCATGTATACACCAAGCCAATGCGCAAGAGCAACTGCATGGCAAAAGTCTCCAAGTCCTCATCACCTACTCTAGAAGCAAGGATGGCAAAAGCATCGATAGGAGATATCCTTAGGTTCTCATTCTTAATCTTACATATTTTTTATTTACTTAATTTACATATGTGGACGAACCCACCACTTAGGGAGCCACACTTATAGTCCCTAAATGCGTGTGCATGGCTAAGGTTAGGCCTAATGCCCTAATAAAAAAGAGAAAACAACCTAGTCTAGGTTGATGATAAGTACAAATGCTAGTTCGATAACAAGTAGTTGTTGCTTGATATTTGGTGACACATTTTAAAGGGTCACTTAGTAAAGATTTCTCAATATGTTGATGCAAGCTTAAGCATTGAGAAATCTAAAAAATGGACAATATGAGTTGGTTATGGCACCCTAAAATACATAGGGCACTAAACAAGCCCGAGACTATAGTTTCATATGGGTTAAGAACCTATAGGTTTAGGATTTTTTGAACTTAATGGATAGGACAGACCTTACATTACAAATAAAATATTGGTTTAGCTCCTAAGATACTCGAGATTCACAAGAGGTGCAATGGACAAGGATGCATAGTAAGGTGTTCTTAGTGTAGACATGCATGCATGCATGTCTTGATAGTTGACACTACCTAGTTTGATTTATTATATGTATTCTCAAGAGGGGATGGTCCAATGAGGCGATTCAACCATAAGTTGGCTAGTGTTGCTACTTTTTGTAAGTTGCCATAATGTTGAGTGAAAAGCCTTGAGAGCATGTGCATGCTTGAATTGTGAGGCACTTATGATTTTTAGTATTTGGCATGTGAGAGTCATATAGGCTAGCGTCTTGGTTAAGAGCTAACAAGGGTGGTAATCATGCATGAGAATAGGGCATAAGCTCTGTGAGACGATGGTGTTGACTACACAAGGAGAAAACATTAATACGTGTTTATAAAAGCGAAGAGGGTACAACTAATGAAAGAAGCCACAGTTTGAGTCCTAAATGGTAAAACCCGCCAATGTGTCAATGGCTTAGATTGTGTGCTTTTTAATGACGATGTAGTTTGAGTCCTAAATGGTAAAACCCGCCAATGTGTCAATGGCTGAGATTGTGTGCTCTTAATGACGATTTAAAGCCTTATCGCAGGCTAAGCACCAATGGATTGAATGTTGCACATGAGGATTTAGAGGCTTATCATGAATCACCACTAGGGTAGGCTTACCCATGAATTGGAGGTTGAGCAATGGCCCTTGAACTTGTGTGTACTAGAAGAGAACGAGGCCCTTTCCAGACCAAGCATTGCCCGCGTGTCATTAATGGGAGGAGCCAATTAGGATGCTCCATTGGAATGGATGGAGGTACACACGCCTGAGATTTGGGTGATTCCAAAATTCAAATGCTAGTGCGCATCATCACACATTTAGTATCTTTCCCCATTAAATGTACCGTTTTATAAAGAGGAATGCCCATTGAAGAATGGGCGAAGCAAACTTCAAGGCTCAAGAAGAATACAGAGAGACGCACACCTTTCTTGCTTCTTCCGAGCCATACGCTTTCACGAAGGTGACGCTGGGTATTATGTAAACCGAGAAGGAGATGAGCAACGCTCCCATCACAGAATTGATCGGCCCGAAGAAGGGGATTGCCAGCGCCACGAACCAGATTGCCAATACTACAGGAATCCTCGCCACGGCTTTCACCACAAAGTATCGGGTATAGTGGACTCTGGTTACCTTCTCCCATGCCAGGAAGAGTGGATTCACGTTGAGCATGAACGCCACATACTGCAGAAACGGAAGCGATCTCTAATTTGAGGATGATTCTCATTCGAATGTTCAGCGTGTCTGGTTGCTCAACTTATGACGAAAAATCACTTACTTGGTGCAAGATCATTGCGATGATCGAGACGTTCTTCATCTTAGACGGAGGGAGGACCGCAAATGCATTCGATCTTGTGAGGAGTCTATCGCCGAACGCCCAATACACGCACAAGGAGTCGGGAATGGTGAGCAGATACGTGTATAAGACGGCAAAGAAGTATGCTTTTTTGTATTTCCGGGGCTGCCACATAGCTTCCATGATCTCCCTACAAAATTGGCAAGTGAGATTTTTTCCCCTAACCTATCAGATTCCATATGAAAAAGTTATTTCCTCTCGTGTTTCCATGAGCTGAAAGAAACCCGCATCCTAAGGGAGCGGGAGCTACTCTGGGATAAAGCGACTTACACACACAAGCCGTGGCTGCCAAAAGCGAACAGGACATTCGTAGCACCCGAAAAAAACTGAATCAAACTCTTGGGCCCTTGATGCCTCACGTTATCGATCTGGACGACACGAATGGCAGTCATAAAGCGAATATTACGGTCTCGGATTCAAAAGAAACTGGGAGTCTGGAATCCCAAATTCCAAATTACAGAAGCGATGTCAGAATTTAGAAAAGACGCGTTCGTTCTATACCTGTCCGTTCTGCAGAGCTGCCGTGGTCATGTAGGCGGAAGTCAGGGATGTTGTCAAAATGCCGAACAAAGACACGATGCGAAAGTTGTGAAAGGACGGTAACATTACAGTAGGGATTGCAATTGCGCCAAAGAGATACAGCCATTCTCGTTTGTTCCAGCTAGAGTTCATGTAGTAGACGTCACTGTGCACCAAAAGCTGACAATTGGTACTCAACAAAAACCAGGGCATGCCGCCGACTGACTATGTTCCATCGACTTTTCCGACAGCCTCACCTAGAACAAGCGATCAATTGGAGTACGCATGCGAAGAACAAGGCCGTCATGTTGAAGACGAGAGTGATTCGCCCCAGAGTCTTGCCTCCCATAGTCCCAATCACTTCATGATACTGCATCATAAACCAGGTGACATAAATCTGATCGGGGAAAAGCGAGTGAGGTGGTCGAATTCAGACGACACAAATCTTATCAAAAGGGGCAGGGAGAGCCAAGAGCAGGATTATACCTGGAGGATATGTTTTTTGTGCAGAAGCCCTTCGTCTCTGGTGCGATTCACAACTTCAGCGTAGAGCCAGCTGAGCAAATAGACGGTCCAGCATCCGAGGAGTCCATAGAGAATTTGGAAGCCAATGCCGAAACCATACCCGACTTGAGAGAAGGTGTAGGGCAACGTCAAGATAACCGATCCGACCTTGTGAGCAATTGCAGAACAGAGAATCGAATGATGAGGGATGGTTTAAGCAGCGATGAAAGCTCGGAGAGTGAGAGAGACACCCACACCCACCTGAGCTGCAACGGCATTGAGCCATGCATCGAAAACAGATCCGCCATGCCACAGAAAAGAGGTGACGATGCGGGTGCGGGAGTTTGCAATTGGATCGGTGATCGGAGCAGGAGCAGGAGCAGGAGCAGGAGCAGGAGCAGCAGCAGGAAGGTCGTCTTCTTCGACGACTACGGCATCGCCATAGCCATGGCCATGGAGGAAGGTGGAGTGGGGGGCGTTTGGCTCGACCATATTGGCCAACGACTATTCCTCCTACTAGTTGCTCACGATAGAATATATTCCATCCCACCACACGCACAACACACACTCCTCCAAACACACACTCATGAACAACATGCGTCTCATGGTGTTTACAAACTACCCCACCATCACCACGAATCGTCGATGCCCCGCCCACGTCTAGTTCACAGCTCAGATGCATTCAATGCACCATGGGTGGGCAGCATCTACAGCTCTAGTCTCTCAATTCCCTTTGACACACTTTTTGTTGGGAGTGTTTGGAACTTGCTTATCATGAGTAAGTCTTTACTGACCAACATCCGCCACGGATAGTTTATCCTTAATACAATAGGCCATATTTTCGTATTGCTCCGTCCCTTGGGCCTTCCCAACCCTTAATATAAGCCAGCTTTTATCTATTTATTAAAAAAAAACTGCTTCAAGAAATTCAACCAAAACTCAAGCCTTTCCATTTTTGGGGAGGATTTTCAACTCTACCTTGACTTCCATATTAGACACTGATACCTTGCCTTGGGAATTGATACTTCTGTACCATAAGATGCTCTGACCAAAACCAACATTAATTGTGAGCCACTCACGGACCTTGACAAAAAGGGAAGGTAAGGTACCCACGGATGTGCACATTTTTCAAGCAAAAACCTATGAGCAGAAACCATGCTACTATATTTCTCAAAGGAATATACAATTATTTCTTAATTTGTTATTTATGGAATCATATACTTACTTATTTATCATTATAACCCTCATTTTAGAGAACATCATCTATATATTAACAAATAGTGAGAACATTAGAAACTCCTATAAATCCCTCCCTACCATACTCTCTTTTGAGGATTATGGTAATTCAATCGATTGAAAAGAGTTCCCCTTCGCTTTAGCAATCCCATAGTTGAAGTATTGAGAAGCTCTCATGTAACAATGTATACCATATTCCTTGGATGAGTAGGAAAAGGATATTGAAAATCTCATAATTAAATCCATTATTATCGATCATAAATTAATCTCTAATACATTATCATATATGGGAAGGCAAGGGAGGTATTTTCAAAATATTCCCAATTCTCCAAACCTAAGTACTTTTAAGGAAATGTGGTCCCTACTAAACTCCTTCCTACCATAATATGAATTAGGAAAAAGTTGTAACTCTCCGATACATCTTGAAATTTCCAATTTATCTCTTTTATACCTCTATAAATTATGATTTTAAGCCTACCATTGCATTGATCATGAAATTTTGAATATTTTTCCTTTTTACAGCTCCTCAATCTGAGCTAAGGAGCAAAAGTTATAACCCATTCTTTGTAGGCTTTGCAAGCGTGTTCCGCCGGCGGAATAGTGTTGGGGCAAGCTCTTCAAACCAAATTACTCTAGCAGAATAAACTTAGAAGATCTATTAAAAAGATGTTATATATTTTTCTTAGCTCATCTTGAGGAGCTGTAAAGAGGATATTTGCTCAAATTTTCATGATCCAACCAATGGTGAAAGGAAAAAAAAGGATATTTGAAAGTCATAAAATAAGTCGCCACTTGGACATTATATATGTATATTATATAAAGGTATATTTATATTCTATCTTTGTTCATCAATATTTCATATTTACTTATATATTCCTTGAAATAATTTAGAATTTTGTGCTCCCCAAAAATGACTTGAGCCTATATATTTTGACCCCTCCCACCTTTTGTCCGCTCGTCACTCGAGGGTTTTCGCTCGGAAAATGGAAAGCCCCAGCACCCACAATCCAACTTAACAATTATGTTAACAAGGCACATACACCATTGGTTGACATAAAGTACAAGCATGGATGATCTCTTGTTTTTC
Organism: Dipteris shenzhenensis; assembly: GCF_047967505.1. Classification (NCBI taxonomy): domain Eukaryota; kingdom Viridiplantae; phylum Streptophyta; class Polypodiopsida; order Gleicheniales; family Dipteridaceae; genus Dipteris; species Dipteris shenzhenensis. The sequence continues at coordinate 57,648,446 of NC_141605.1, read as the reverse complement.
AATGGACCATCCAGTTGTCCTTTTTAGGTAAGTCTCAACAAAAACGCTACTCTATCTTTGAAAATGTCAACCACTTTAGAGAGAGAGAGAGAGAGAGAGCACTTATTATTACATGTATCAAATCTTTTTATAGACTTAACCCAAATGACAGATTATAATGATTAGAGGGAAGGTGTGATAAACTTACTTGATTGAATATGATGGAGAATGAAACCTTGGACCTATCTTTTATGCTCTCAAAAAAAAAAGAGAGATCTTGCATCTATACACCAGCCAAAGCATATCCATATCACTCATGGTAGTTCTAGCAAGAGCACTTGTACAAGAGGTGAATATATCCCTTGGTGCTCCTCAAAGCCCTCTCAAAATGGGCCTAACATAATGAGAGCACATGCATGGTCACAAGCCAAACCCATGAGATGAAAGAGAATGAAGTTTTTTGGTAATTTCCCAATTCTCTAGCAAATCAAACCATTTTCTTGTACCAGTCAGTGTCTAACTACATTCTTATAAATTTCAGCAATTCACCTTAAAGTCTATCTTACCTACCTTTCTACATCCTTTTCCTTGCCCAACTGTTCAAATCAAAACCAAATAGATTATATTTCCTCAACTATCCTCAACAACAACAACAAACCTTTACTCAAGTCCAAAAGCCTAAAAGCCTTGTCTAGAGCATGCTTTAAGCATGATTGCACTATTTTCATGAGTGTCGATCTCCTCGCCATGTACCCATGTGCTCTCATGAGGCTAGATCCACAACATATTGTGCTTTCTCACCGATTTTTTAACTTGCTTATTATACTAAATAGGAAGATTAAAGGATCATCTAGATCTTGGAAATATGTATTTACAAATGTCACATCACATTAGAGTTAGGCTTTGCCATATACACTAAAGATCGAAGGAGATCTTTGGGAAACCCTAAACATGAGGTAAATTGTACAATTTTGTCCCATTTAATTCATATTTTACATAAGCTCTCAATTTCTATAAGGTTTTATGTATTTACAAAGGTCACCAAATATCACTAGTTCACTATATTGAGAATTTTCATTCAAAGATTTACAAAGGTTTCTAAATGTCACTAGTTCAACAGTGTAACATCTAATTCGAGAACTATAACCTCAAAAAAAGAACTCTAGGGGAATCTTGAAAAGATTCCCTCTTTTTCATGTGAATTTTATGTTTATTTGAAAAAGATGGCCTTTTTCCGCGACGGTTTTTGAAAAAATACATAAAAACCATGCTTTTATGAAATTTTGCCGACAAAGTTTTTTTGGAAAATGAGCACAAACACCTACACTTGGAATGACAAAATTGCAAAAAATACATTAATTTTTTTAAACCAATACAATAAGGGCCTATGCATCCAATGCACATAAAAGGACCATGGCATAACACATTTCAAAATCCTAAAAAGTTACAAATCACATTGTTGCACAAACATACATGCCACTGATCCTACAAAGAACAGTACTCATTCTCTGATCCTACACCTTCAAATGCACTAGAGCCTAAGCTTTGTGCGGTAGAAGTTGAAGATCCTTCCTCCTCTAGGTTGTCCACTAGAACATTCTCTGAGTCAACCTGGGCAGGTTTATCTACCACCCTCTTTTTTGCATGGCGTGTCTTGGCTTCCATTTGTTCACTGCATCTGATTAATGCCTTTGGAATTTTTGGGATATTATGTATTGTGTCTCCTTTGGCAAATGCCCAGCTTGTGTTATTTGAAATGCATATACCTAAATATCTACCTCATCCAATTGTAGAGTATAAATTCTTGGACAATTCTTTGGTGCCCTCTTCCCTTTTTGGCCACGTTTCCTTGTTACCACCATCTCTGGGTTATGTCGACTCGTGAAAGCATCCATGGACTTGGTGAAAAACCAATGCACCTCCATTGACTTGGTTTTTGCTTGGCTTTTCTGGACTTCCTTGCTCCAAGGTACATTTCTCTCTCCTCCCTAAGATAGTTCTTCTTTGAAGGTGCATGTAAATGCACACTTGAAGAAGCATTCATACGCACATTTACAAAATCTTGTTCAATGCATTGTGGCCAACTAAAATCTAACACATCTTGGGGGTCATTTAGTAGGTGATTGATAAGTATTTGGGATGCAAAGAATGGATTCCACCATGTCCACACCACATCTTCAAAATACATTGTAGCATGCTGGATTGTTTCTCTAATCTCATTGACTGAACTTATAGGGTTTACATCTCTCCCCTCCTTCATGGCTCGTTGCAACTCCCTCACTGATTGTAAAGGTTGTAAGGGTGCCACATACAACTCACGCTCTGGAACACACTTCAAGAACTTCAATCCTTTGACTAGAACCCAAGTCGGTGATGCAGAATAGAACTTCCCCCACAACAACATCGTGCCTTCTTGATCTTTCTTCATTCAAAATTGGTGTTGAAAGCTTAACTCATTGAGCTTCTCAATACATCGATCAATTCGCTCGTTGTCACCAAACACAAAGCGTCTGAAATCTATTTTTTTTTCCATGTTTGCAATTATCGGTTTTGGCACATATGCATCCTATAAAATGCAGATCATTGCATCCCCATCCCATGCTTCTTTCCTTCTCAACTTTACTGAGAATCGGCTAAACATCTGATCAATATGGTCATGTGTGTGACCCACCATAAGGAATCCTAATTTCACTTTCAGAAATATGCCTTTCTTCACAAGCATGCAAAGATATGCCAACACAACTTGATTCTTGTTCTCTCTCGATGTGTTATCAAGTTGGACATACAACACTTTTGGAAGAGGTTGTGTAAGATTCCTCAATGCATCATTAAGAACGAAAACTATGAGATTAGGATCATTTCTTACATTTGAAGTCGTTAGATAAACCTTGGGGATTAATTCTCCATGGTAGATCATGCATCCAACCACATGATATGTGATGAAGTTCTCCTCTTTCAAATCCTTGGGCACTCATTTGAAGTGTGGAAGATTGGACTTCTTTTGATCCATCCCATCAATGATGATGGTTATGTACTTATTAGGCTATTGGCAGCGCTTCTTGCGATGCTTCACTAACTTCTTCCTTCTAGAGCTTGCATTTCTCGATGCAATTATAACTTTGCGATTGATTCTTCTGCAAATATAGAAAATGAATAGATATTGCAAGCAAACAATTTTTGTCAAAACAAAGCAAAATTTCATGGCATCATTACACACACCTCTCTCTTGTCCTTGACTTCTATTACACAAGGCCTTCAAGTCTGCGCATGTGGCACACACACCAAAGCGACAAAGCTTTGGTATCTTCACGTTGTTAAATTCATTCTTTCAAATCCTACAAAAATGCTGGTATGTCACGTACTCATCACCTGTAGTAACTATGGCATCCTTGTACATGGAATGGATCTCATGCTTGGAGAAATTATCTGATAAGTGCAACTGGTCACTATTTGGAAGAGTCTCATGTTTTTGCACAAAGTCTTGCAACCATGAGCATACCATATTGCCATGTGGTCCAGGCGCACTAATTTGTCCTGCTGTACAAATGCGGGGGTCTTTATAGAGGCGGGCCTGTAATCTTTTTAGCCTTTCATTGCCAAGACAATGTGCAAGTCTATATGCTTTGCGACAAACAATCCTTGAACCAAATGAGTAAAACACAGTTTTGTTCATATTGTTTTTCCTAGGTCTTACAGATCATGCTAGATAGAAATTTTGCTCATTTTTTTTCATTTCAACATAATTTTGCCGTAACACCCTTAATTTTGCAACCCCAAAAGTGAAGGCACATTCTGCTACAACAAAGAGTATTGCAAATCTCTTTCAGATGTGCGGTGTCTAGCATTATACGAGCTCTCCCTCTTGTGTAGCTAAACTTTTTGAGGTCCACATTCATTGGTCTTCCCTTTAGTCTCTCCTCAATAGACGAGATTGAATTCTGCTTCCCCTTTTGTGATAGCCAAGACAGTCATTGAGATCCATCTAGATTAGATGTCTCTAGTAAGAAATAATTTCTATCTCCAAAAACAAAACAAAGAGAGCCATTGAATGAGCTTAGACATGGACCACATACCTGATAACACTTGTTGACCTCTCGTGCTTGCTTCGACATTTATTATTTCATTCTCTTCAATGGAAATATCAGGTCCATGGATTCGAGTACGTGGGCTTCTATGTCCACCATCATGCTTAGGTGAAGGAGTAGGAGACACATCCAAGGTGGCAAAAGAGGTTCCACCACTAGTACAAGATACATCCAATGTAGCAAAGGAAGTGCCCTTGGAACTATGAGAAGAAGAAATTGAGATAGAAGTAGTGTCTAACGAACCTCCCATGCAGAACTTTGGAAAGCTTCAAAGGGGACACCCCAAAAGTGCCATGCAAAAATAAAAGGTGGAAATTATATGCCTGATCATGAAAGTCAAGGTTAGGATTAGGGTTTTGAGCATTGAGAAATTTCTAAAAATAGAAAAAATTCTCTATAAACATGAGATTCCCACATTTGTTTCTCATTATTTCCAAATACGCCAAGAGTTCAAAGAATCACCAGATATGTGCCTTGTATATTTTATTGCATCTCCAAATTGTTAAGAACAATCTACTCTTCCCCCCAAATAGTGGCATAGCCTACTATTGAGTGATTTATTATGGACCTAGATGCCTCGTAAAATGTGTCTAGTTTCCCTGAATGTCCTAAATAGTGTTTTTAGGGGTGAAGCTTGTGTCATTAGCGAATTGTTGACACAATATCTAATTTCCAAAAGGCAACTCTATCCTCTTGATTGAGCCTTCCTTCACATGGTGGTGTAGGAGACATCCTAGGGAGTCAATCATATGGCAAAAAGGAGAGGAGCTAAGGGATACCCTTGTCTAATGGACCTTTTGAGGGGAAATGGATGGCTCATCTTACCATTGACAGAAATCTTGGCAGTGGCATTTGTGAGCAGAAGCTTATCATAGGAGACAAATAAAGGACCTAATCCCATGTTCTGCAAAGATTAGTGAGCACTAGAGGGCGTTCTTGCCTCAACAAAATTGTACATCTAGGTTGGTGATTTTACATCAAAGACTTGTCGAGAAGATCGTTGTGAATGTAGGAGCTCCGAGTTTTCAATGCAATGCCAATATTTTATGGCATCAGTGGTAGAGTGGGCACTCTTTACTTTTTTGCCTCCATAGAGTTGATTCGTACAACTCTTTGATTGTGTGCATGCAAGAGAATAAGATGGATGGACATAATTTTTGTCCCACACTCACCCACGCACTGGCACATCCACTTGCCAAGCAATTGCAGAGCTGATTTGTACAACCCTTTGATTGTGCGTAGACAGAAGATCAAGTTGGATGGACATACTTTTCTTTTCCACACCCACCCATGGACTACGAGGGGCACATCCATCTGCCAAGTAGCAGAAGACATCCTATAGGATTCGAATGCAGACAACTAGCTCAAGTTGGATGAATAGATGTTTAGTAGATAGAAGGAAAGAATATGGGAACATGGTTTGCTATTTTTGGCACCAAAAACATGATATTTTGTGGGAAAGGGGGTCATCTGTGAATGGTTTTTGTAGAGCTTTTTCTGTTTTCCCTTTACTTTGCTCTGTAACCCTAATCCCCTCCAGTCTGCCTCCTCACACACAAAGGGCACATCTGCTCAGGACCTTTGTTGTCAGGCAACATGAGACATCGTGCAAGATTTGAATGTGGGCAATGAGCTCAAGTTGGATGGACAGATGTTATGTAGACAAAACTGAAGAAGCATCTCTCTACAAACATGTGTCCAACATGTCTAAAGGGCATTCTTGAAATGCCAAATTGAGCATTTTGAAATTTTAGATCGACTTAAATTGTACTTTGGAAGGTTTTTGCCATCATTCCACTAACATCCAGTAAATTGATCAAAAGAAGCCTAAAAGCAGTTTTAGCCATGCTACTTTGCAACCAAGCAAAACATTTGGGGGGTTCTCACACTACTCGCGATCTGGATGCCTATGATGGGATTCTCCCCTCTGTGTTTACACCGCCCATGGTGCATTGAATGCATGTGGGTCGTGGGTTGAACATGAGCTAGCAATCTTGCCCATCCGCATGAGTGAGTGCTTACAATCTTGCGTGTCTAGGGGAGCTAGTCTATAACCACCCTTAGTAGAGAATGAGTAGCCTGATCGATCTACGATGGGTTACATGGGTTGGTTGCAAGATAGTAAAGGTTAAGCATAGATGGTAAATCTCCAAATTAAAAAGTTGTGTTTTTCACATATGCATGCAATTCATGTTTCAATTAATGGGAATTTTTTATGACATAAATTTTCTATCCTGGCATCAAGGAGAAGGTGAAGACACACACACATGGGCACATGCGCGTGCACACACACACACACACACATGTAGAGTGACAAAGAGTGTGAGAGAGAGAGGGTTGTTTGTTATATATGATGGAAAGGGTTGAAATTAGACTACTAACATCACCAAATTGATTAAGTGTCTCATGGTTAGAGTTAGCACTATTGGCAAGGCTTGTGTGTTGATCTCTCAAACCAACAATATAAAAAAAGAACTTTTATAAACACAACAAACATTTAAATGCAAGCACTCTATAATAGAGTACTTCAAAATGTTGCATCTCTGTCGTGTCTATGCCGACAATGAACAAACCGCAGACTACAAACAATCGGATCTAGACCTAGATTAGACAAAAAAACAATTTAAGGACGATAACTATTGAGTCATAAAACTTTTTAAATGATATTTTGATAAAACCTAGCTCATTCATTAGGGTACTTACTCTAACGCAAAAGGTTGTGAATAATACAGACAAAGGTGTACCTATAGTCTAAATTCTCCCCTCGATAGAAAACCCGCATTCTCACACGTTCATAAAGTCCAAACTAGCGGATAGTGAGCGGTCCATCATTCCCATGAAGGTGACGATCAAGGACACTGTAATAGCCGAAGTGGGTTTGTCCCACCAAAGGACGATCCACATGGAGGTTCATGACGAACATTGAATCTGGAACAGACTTAGAAGGAAAAAAATAGCATGTTTGCCCCCTCATATATATTCCAAATAATATTTTGTTTTAACAAAAATAAAGCAACAAACAGTATACACATTTTCTACCGAAGGTAGCTCTCCATCTCAAGCAGATCCAATAGTAGTTGCATGCTCTCTGGAGACCTCTAGCCCATAGGATTTGTATATTTCTAAAAGTCAACAACTCTACTATTAAATAGGTCGACATAGAACTTGGCATGAACTAATTGTGTACTTGCCACTCGCACTCGTGTTTCGGTGTGAAATGTAAATTACCTAGACATCCTATCGCATTGCAAGAAGAAACGTATGCATCAATCTATATATACAAGAGAAAACTATAGACTTTCTAAACCCAAATTTTTCAAAGAAAAGTGTAGTATATTGCAAACCCATAACTTAAATCAAAAACCAATTTTCATAGAGTACACACAAAACTCATAAAAGCCAGATATTGTCAAGGACAAAGTCATGAAATATTACATCTCACTTAATATTTGTATATATAGGTGGCATTCCCTAGGACATACGATAGTTCTTGGATGGAATATTAAACTTTAAAAAATCTATACAAAGATTAAATAAATGAAGATTTTCCACACAAGAAAGTCTTAGGAAGCCTTGAAAGAACAATGGCTTACTTCTAGGCTCTTGTTGTTGCCAATTGCAAAACTTCCATGTATACAACACTTGTGGTAGAAATATTTTCTGTGTCCTCTCGTCACTAGCATCAGACACATTCACCGAAATGAATACCTCAATAGCATTTAATGCTCGAGCACGCGAGAATGCCCCATACAACTACCCATGACTAAACACACGTGTTGCTAAGTATAGTCCCAACTTAGATAATGTTTGGCCCTGTGACTTATTGATTGTCATGCTGAATGCCAATCGGACAAGAAACTGCCTTCTCCTCATGTCCAATGGAAGTTTTAGGTTAGTCAGAAAGAATGTTATCCTTGGAATGAATGCTCTATCCCCATCATGGGTAATGGTAATGATTTTAGCTTCTAACACTTTCATGTGAATCTCCTTGCATATCAATTGCATCCCATTGCACGGTCCATGGCAAGGATTCAGATTATGTAAAAAAGTTATAGGAGCATGCCGTTTCAAAACCAATCGATGAGGGGAGAATCCGCCACCAAGATTCAGAGTGTTCAGGTACACCACTGTATACAAAAAAGAATCTCCACCTGAGTTATTCATTGAGTCTACACTTAGATACTCCTTTTCCTCCCTTGGCATTGCCTTCAATGTGCTAACATTAATTGCATCAACCTCAAGGTTCTGAGGTGCAAGAATAGCATGCTCTTGGAAATATGGTGCACAATCCAGAATTATTGCAAGCCCTCTATACAACCATCCAATGAGGCCTTCCATGGACCTTGTCTCTAAAAGCATTTGCGATGGAATGACAACAGTATCTTATTTTGTATACCTATTTATCCCATTGCGAATGTCCAAAACCCATTGTGTGAACTCTTGCTCAGCTAAGGTATTACCATTCTGAATGACCTACATATTCTGTGTCAGCTTCAATAGTGTAGTGGAGCCCAAAATCCTTGAGTGGCATAAGGTAGCATTGACAATGTCCTCTTGTCTTGCCTTTGGAAGCACTACCAAGACTTGCCTAAAATCCTCCCCCAAAAACACCACCTTTCCACCAAAAAGCTATTGATTCGATATGATATCTCACATTGTTCTGTCCATTGCCTCAAAAGCAAACCGATGAGTCATGGGTGCCTCATCCCATATTATCAGCTTAGCCATCTTCAAAACATCTGCGAGGTGACTATTCACCTTAATATTACAACTGCTAGTATCATCCAACTCCAATGGTATCTTAAATCGAGAGTGTGTTGTCTGTCCATTGGCTAGTAGCAATGATGCAATCCCAGAAGATGCGCATGTCAGAGTGATGTGCCCCTCCTCACATAACCGAGAGAGCAAGAAATTGTAGAGGAAGGTCTTTCCATATTCTCCTAGACCATCGAGGAAAAGCACCTCACCACTATCTACATAGACCCTTGCCAAAATTCAATCGAAGCCAGCACGCTGACAAGGATTCAAGGTTCTTTCCATCCACTTGCCAGTTTCTACTTATTTCATAGCATAAAATATTCTTTCTTCTTGCAATAATCCATTTGTAGCTTCTGATAAAGATGTCTGCTGACAAACATGCATTCCATCAAAGTTTGATAACCTTCATCCATGTTGTTGAAGAATGTGCTCTAAGTGCAGTACAACCTTCTTTCTTGCCAAGGCAAGATGACCAATTAAGTTCCCCATACTTGATTTCAATGCGTGGAAGAAATCCTTTGAAAGCTCATCAAAAAATCTATCCCATAAAACACCAGGAGACATCTCCTCACAAAAAACCTAAATTGTGATGAGCAGGTGTCTCAACTAGGTGTTATTTTGATAGAACACGGCCTCTTGCATACACACAAACCATTCGTCATTACTTTCCAACAAACCCCTAGCTATGTGTGCTGCTTTGAAAGTAGGATAGACTTGCATATCAAAAGTCAGAAGGTCATCAAAAGAATTGCAACCTCTGCACACATTAAGCAACATATGCATGAAGTAGAGTTCATTAGGTGATGGAGAAATATTGTACATTCAGCCAATGATATTGCCCCTCTTTCTTCTAGTCCACTGCTTTTACTGCTCTTGTTCCATACCAACTGGCATGGCAAGTCACTGTACAGCAAGTCACTTGCATCATGTTATAATTGATTCTAAGTGAACCATTCTGTAAGAGTAGTCTTTTGACTTTGTTCCCGATCCACTACATTCTACAAATCAGCATCATCTCGAAATATGATGTTATTGCACATTGGAAGATGGACTTGCAACCTTTGTACGTCTGGTTTTTCATCATGCATGGCATACTCATACATTTGTAAAGAGCCTCCTTTTCGGATCTCTAATCTTCAAGCTTCTTTTGCATCTAGTGAATGCATTCCCTTGTCCTTGGAATCTTCCTCGATTGGAATGATTTCCTCTTTTCTGATTTTGATGTTGCTGAGGATGATGATGATATGCTGATGCTGACTTTGCTGATGATTTTGTTGCTGATGATGATACCTCTACCTCTGCCTCTGCCTCTACCTCTTCCTCTACTTCTACCTCTTCCTCTGCTTCTATCTGAAGCTGTGAATGCCTAATCATCATTAGAATGACCTTTGTGTGCATGAATGGCTTGCGCCTTGAGTTCTTCACCAAGTAAGACTAACTGAAGTTCTTCCAGTGTCAGAATTTGCCATTGGATGGCAATACTATGGACTAGATTCTCGTATCCCTCTCCTAGTCCATTCAAGATAACTTGAACCATTTCTATGGGGTACATAGTCTCTCCTGCTGCTGCGAATTGATTGTTGTAGTATTTGATTATGAATACATAAGTACGACCAATTTCATTGCTATTGCATAAACTCTAGTTGATTTGGTTTCTCAATGTGACATGACATCTTGCACATTCTGCTTGATTAGATGATATGCATACTTATCTTTCTTATCCCATTCTGCCTGATCTCGGGCAATGGCAGGATCTGCTACAGGTGCAAAAACTGTTTGTGTAGCTATAGATCCCATTGCTAGTGCTGTGACAATAGGTGGAGTAGAGCTACTGCTCATTGTATCGTCCAATGGTCTAGGTGTAGATCCATCAACATACTCCCATTTGTCATGAAGTACAAGAATGGTCTCCATTCGGTATTTCCATGTGCCATAATTAGAGTTGTCTAGCTTAGTAGATGCCTCCAGATTGAGGTTGCTAGTAGTAGACATGGTGCAAGAAATGTACTCAAAGTGTCATGAAAATCACCATCTGAATCAACTGAAAAAAAACACTGACTATGGCAAGTGAAATCTGAACTATCGGTGAAGGTAGAACTGCAATATATTACAAGATGGGTGGCAAATGATGCCAGGAATAGCCAAGAGGATTTACAAGGCTGAAATTATGTGCACAATGCCGTGAAATAGCCAAATAGGCTTTATAATAATGGCATGTGTGTGTGAAATCAAATCATGTGCTATCTGCCCACTGATCAATTGACAATGCATTTGAACACTCTGAAGTCTACTCACAGAACTGATGAACGTCAGGTTTCAGGTAATGTGATGATGTGAAACCGTATGTGAGCATAGGGACTAACTTTGAGTAGGTACTAGTCGGGAATTCCATGCATAGCCTGGATTGATAACTTGGGGAGATTCAAAGCATCCCCTCTATGGCAATCTAGTCTACTTTGCTCTAGATCTATACCAACCGTCGATCAATGAAAGAACATCAAATAATTTCTTTTCTTTGGTTCTTTTTATGTGCTGGGTCAGATGCATCGATGTAGAGGCGGATGTGCATGTAGGAAGTGGATTTGTCGGCGAGGCTCAAAAGTGAGTGATACTTGTGGTGAAATGTGCACGTGATGTGATGAGGATGTAGAGCACAAAAAATCAATCGAATTTTTTTTTAAAGTGCCCTCAAATTCTTCCTAGATCAAGAGATACAACTTGATCTAGGTGGAGGGGCAAAAGGAGTGCAAATGTGCTCAATGATGATGTGGCAGTCAGGAGGTCACATGCAATGACTGTGCCTGTGGAGCCCTGTGCTGAGGTGGTAGGAGTGGTCACATGCAAAATGAAGACTATGACTGTGAAGAGACAAGGGTGCTTAGCTGGCACTGATGAGTTGTCACTACCATGTGGCATGCTGACATGGCTACTAACTGTATAGGCTCATGATGTGGCAAGTGGCTGGGTTGATGGTATGGCTTTGGTGACACAGACTTAATGACATGGCTATCACCGTGGTAGATGATGTGACATATGTTGATGTGGCACCTATGTGGCCATTGCTAACATGGCAAGACGGGGTGCTGATGTGGAGGGATACGACTGACATGGCAGTCGACTATTACCATGTGTTAGCTAATGATGATGTGGCATGTTGACATGGCAAGACGGGGTGCTGACATGGAGGGATAAGGCTAACGTGGCAGTCGATTTCCATGTGTCAGCATGGTAATGTGGCATGATAAGGTGCCACATGTAGCTTTGGTGACCAAGCCTAGGGTGTATGGTTACCCCTTAAGATAAGGTGGCCTGAGATTCTAATGGAATCTTAGGATTTTGTTGTCGACAACGACTGTGGGGAGCACTGCTCGTAGCCCATGTCGAAGATGGCATTGTTGAGAATGCTATTTGCAAGGAGCTCATTTGAAGTCAGTTGGACTGTCCCGTCGCTATGGTAGAGCTTGGTTGCTGGAGACATCGGTAGAGATGGGAGGCACTGCTAAGGAGATGTAATAGAAGTCGATGCAAGAGCCATCAGCCTATGGATGGTAGCGGTTGAGAGGCTGTTGGCTGGCGTCGATATGGTGAAGGTGCTTGTAGTTGTTAGAGGTGATGATGGAGGCTTTGAGCTAGTGTATGGCATTTTTGGAGCTCTACTGGTGGATGGCGCTCAATATGAGCCACCATTGCAGTCGTTTGGAGTAGCTGAGAAGGTCGTGAGCCATGTGGCTATTGTTGAAGGCAAAGCCTTGTTAGTAAGCAAGAGTCGCTTAGGTGCCTACTGGTCATGTAGAGGATGCATGTTTGCAAAGGTGGTTCTACTGTTGTAGATCGTGGCTTGTTTACATGGCCCATGATGTAGTTGGCTATTCGTTGATGGCTGGATGATTTTGAGTCGCTAGCCGTTACTAGTGTTGTGTCCTTCAATGGAGCGACCGGGAGCTGTTGTTTCACAACAGCAGTTATGGAGCTACAAGGTCGCTTAGTTGATGTAGAGGTTGTAGAGCTTATACAGACGGGGTTGCATGTGCCTAAGTCATCCAGCCACCGCTGTAGTGGATGGTGCTATACCACGTAGATGATAGGAGTTATGCTCGAAGCACTATTGAAGTTCTTTGTAGAGCATTGTTACTGCTTTGTAGAAGATTAGAGAAGTCACATAGGAGCTTCCCCTCTATCGATGGAGTCCTCCTCTCCCTATATCTAAGACCTATCTCTCTCAAGGAAGGATAATGCTAAATGAACACTCAACTTCTCTCTCTCTTTCAAAAAAACTTAAAGATCTCTCACAAGAAGCTCTCACAAAATGAATGGAAGTCTCTCTCTCTCTCTCACGGATGGAAATCCTTAACTCTCATGGACGGAAACTTTTCTCTACGGAAGTGAACTCTCAAAAGAACACTTGAGAAGCTCTCAATCTCTCAATCTCTCGATCGATCTCTATCTCACTCTCACAAAGATGGATGCCTCAGCAGAATGCAGAACTGCTCTGATATGACAAAATATGAGGAGGGGAGAGGAGAAGAGTGGAGATGAGGAGAGAGGGCACAACTAGATAGCACACCACAAATGACTAACTGTACACTAGATTTAGTTAAAAATGTAGAATATATACAAACCCATTTAGGACTAGGGTTAGGGCATCTAACCCTTTCCTTTATAGCACTATATTGGGTTAGTGCTATGCACATATGATCACATGATGGTGCTATGAACATATGATCACATGATGTTGAGCGTGATCTCTCAACATGCCAATGGCATACCTCTTCACACACTTGGATTACACACTACTTGCTTGACTTTGCCGACTTGTATGCCCATAGAAACTCTTCCTTTCATTGGGGGTCTTCTTCATCTTGGTCTTTCCGCTCTATACATCTTCGCGCCTCTATCATGTCCTACCAAAAGAAACCTACATCATGATCTTGACAAGTATCTTAAAGGAGCAAGAAAAACAATAGCCAGGGAAATAATATTCACTATCTCTGCCGACTCCAAGTAATACACCCACCATCGAAGCATGTCCTCTTGGAGCTATTTTCCACCTTCTTCTCCGGGTCTGTTTGTGCGAGGATGTCATCCAAAATTGTTTTCAGATAGATCAAAAGAATTCCAAATTTTTTGGATATGCCATATATTTGCAGTCGGTGTACAGAGTTTGGATCAGCGTACAAAGTTTTAGGGCTAGATTTCATAATAGGCTCTTAGATGTGTTTGCACTGCACTTAAATAGGGAGAGAGTTCATTGATCCTGACCTTCTCAATCTTTCATCTCATGTTAGTTGTCTAATTAAAATCTTTGAGTTCATTGAGCCGACGAACTCATTTTTCAGTCTTATGTTAGTTGTCTAATCGAAATCTTTCGTCTCACATTAGTTGTCTAATCGAAATCTTTCATCTTACATTAGTTGACTAATCAAAATCTTTCAGTCTCACATTAGTGATCTAATTGAAATATTTCATCTCACATTACTTGTCAAATCAAAATCTTTCGTCTCACATTATGGTCCTTGGCGTGGATCAAAGGACACTATCTAGTCACATAGCTGAGAAAACATTGCCCAAGTAGACTCGAGAGAAGACTAACAATTCAATAAATTACATCTCGAAGACTCCTTTCCTTTAAATTACATTTCAAGGACTCCTTGTTGAGCTCCCTGATTGTAGACTCGGCCCTCCTTTCTCCTTTTATAGAATGGGGCTAGTTCCTTTCAGCAGAGGCCCAGCCCCTCCCTTCATGCCGCTTCCTCTTTCCTTGATTTGAGCTTCTTGGTTGCAAGCTCGGCCCTTCTAGCTCCTTTTCTGAAGGGGGCTAGTTCCTCGCTTCAGGCTCCTTTTCCTCACAGTCAAGCTTGGACCCTCCTTGGTCTTGGCTCTCATCAGCCACATCTATCATAGCTATGATTCCACCGGGCTGGTAGGTAAAATTACCAGCCATCGCTCACCCACCACCGGGTTTAAGATGCATGATCACTATGAGTGCAGTAAAAATTACTAGTCATCCGGCTCGCATGCTCAGTAGATTACTAGAGTGCATGGTAATGAGTGATTACAGCCACGTCTATCATGGCTACAATTCCATCAGGCTGGTAGTTAAAATTACCACTACCGCTCACCCACCACCGGGTTTAAGCATGCATGATCACTATGAGTGCAGTAAAAATTACCAATCACCAGGCTCGCATGTGTTGGGGTAAAGGGCAGTGTGCCCACCCACTGTATAGTGCCCATGTATACTCATATATATATGATAGAGGAATAAGCCAGAGTAGCTTTTGCTCCACTACTTTTGGTGTCTCCTTATCCTTTTGTGTGCGCTCTCCTCTCCCACAACTGGTATCAGAGCCCATGGCATTCGATCTACGAGGAGCTCCATGAGAGGAGAATGGGCACTGCTTCAAGAGATCTACCAGGAGCTTTGGAGAGCTCGATTCTCTCATTCACAAAGAGATTTTGGGTAGACACCATCCAGATCTGTTTTCTCTACAATGTAGCTGCAAGAGAAATCACATCCAGATCTTGTGCAACATTTGTGCAAGGCATTGAACGCCGAGGTAGGCATCTTCAAGGATCTTCCATTGGAAAATCGTTTGGTGCTGCGTCTCAAGGACTTGCTACTAAAGGACATTGCAGGCTCGCTATAGCTCTTGTGTGCCCATGTGGAGGTCTTATACCTTAGTGCGCAGCTTGCATTTCTCCTCGATGAGCTACAAGCACTTCTACGTGGTGGCATTATTCCAGTCCTGGTACTGGGGATCCAAGATGGGCATAGGCATAGACAGAGATGATCTAGTTAGAGATAGGGTAGTTGGCAGCTTCTATGGGCAGTGTGAAGACTCTTGCAGATTGGTGGCCATGCTGACACAAGGCTTGGACTTGCTCTTTGTCGAGGCGTTCTATTGCTTGAGGGTAGAGATCTATGCTGGCAATTCTTCCTCTATTCCTTTGACTCCTTAGCGCCACCATTGATGGCAGCGCTGGCGAGGAAGCTAACTCCACCAGTGAGCATAAATGGTTTTCTTCCAAATGCGTGAGTAACAGTGTAAGCACAGAAAGATGCAATGAGGCCAGTGATGTGAAGTGAAGAAGTGAAAGTGGTGAAAATTTGGCTGTTGAATTTACAGTTATCGTTGGGGCTGTTGTACTTGTTACGTTGGTCGAAGAGGAAGGGCATCTCGGGCATTGTTTTGAGCAATTTTTTGCTGATTTTCGGAGTGCAAAAGTGTTGCATTTTGAGCCCCCGTTTGATGCATTTTTTGGATGCAATTTAATGTCATTTTGGGCCGGTTTGGATGCTGTATGCATTGATCATGTAGTGTAGTGGATTGCAAGGCTAATGCATTTGTTTTCAGATGCTCTTGGCACTGTTATACTACAAAATTGAGTGGTTTTGGCCAGCAAGTGGTCTTCATCGACACTCTTCTTTTCGAGCACCCTGCATTCATACCATATACAATCATCTCCCAAGCCTCTTTCATTCCCTCGTCATAGAGCTCGGCTCTCTCTTTCTAGTCAGTGGGTTGCATATCTTTCTTGCAGGTACATCACTTTGGCAGTGGCAGTGGTACATGCCTAGTTGAGATGCATTAACAGTTCGTTGGATGCATGGTTATTTGCCTATGTTGGATACATATGGTGGTACGGTGATGTATTGAGATCCTGTCAGATTAGCATTTTTTGGAGCTATTTTAGGGCTGGTTTGTCAGCATTTTGGGGCTGATTTGTTACTGTATTCTGGGCTGATTTTATGGCATTGTGTTTGCCATTGGTCAGGACATTACAATTGCTACTGCTGTTGTTTTTTACGATAAAATAGTCATTGTCAGGACCGAATATCTCTTTCCTGGTGCGGAATTGCACTTTGTGCCGAACTAGAAAGTTGTAGTTCACAGAACATACTAAAACTTTTCTTTTGGGAGCAAGTTGATAAGCTGCAGGAGTTACAGCCTCTGCAACACCACAAAAAGTTGCAGTCTACTGTCTATTTGTGACCAATGTGCAGGAAGCTATTTTTCAGATGAGAATATCTGAGAATCCACAAGGATTTGGCTCTTGAGATCAACTGATAAGTTGTAGATCTTTTTAAAGCTACAACTTTTCTGTTTACAGCTTTGGCATCCGGTCTTTCAGTGAAAAGATATCGCTGTTCAAAAACAGGGACATCGTGTTATTTTGCCCAAAGTGGCTGTGAGGTATTGTTGTAGGAATTTCTCTTGCACAACAGTGAATTGGGAACTCATAGTAAATTACAGAAAGTGATTGGGATCTCACTTCAGTCCAAGGGCATTATTGGCATTTTGGCAAGTCACTTTGGCACATTTGACAAGTGGTGAATGCTTGATTTTGTTGCCAAAGGATTGCACACTTGAGGTGATGCATTGGTGATGCAGTAAATGCCATTTCGATGCATTATGGATTTGCATTGGTGGATGCCGCACTGATGTTTATGGATAGTTGAGCTGGGCTCCTATTGCCATTGGTTGAGCAGGCATTGCTCATTTGGTTTAGTGCATTTCTTACTTGGATTGCCAGGCATTGGCAGGTTACTGGGTTGCATATATTCTTGTTTATGCCTCTTTATGGCTGAGTGCTTTTGAGCATTGGATCAGCCAGTTTATTTGGAGACCTGATTGGTCTAGACAACACTATATTTTTGGTCATTTGGGTTGCCTATTGCACTATACTGCTCTTTGGTTGTGAGCTATTGTGCCACAGATATGGCATCTACAGCTGGTAGTGCCCTCTTTGATATTGAGAGGTTGGATGGATCAAACTTTTAGTATTGGAAAGAGTAGATTTATGATGTATTAGTGCAGAAGAGGCAGCATAAGCCCATTCAATGCAAAGATGTCAAGCCTAATAGCATTAAACAGAGTGATTGGGATGACATGGATGAGCAAGCATGCTCTATCATTCAGTCATCACTCTCGAAGTCAGTCTACTTGCAGGTACAGGATGGTATACAGGGTTTAGACTGCCATTCATATGAGTTCTATACTCATATATACCAGATGTATGACCATGATAGTGTTATGTTATAGCATGATGGGTTGAAATGCCCTGATGTGCTGAAATACAGCCTTGATATGCACTCCAAAGGTTGATCAATTGGTAGAAATAGGTCATGTTTAAGGGGGAATTCCAAGAGCAAGTCTAGCTCTCGGACTTGTGTTAGATGTTTCTATTGTGGAAAGTATGGCCACATGAAAAAGTACTGCTGGAAATGGCTAAGAAAATGCAAGAAGAAGAGCAAGGTTAAGAATGACAGGAAGAAAGAGAAGAAGCATGTTGAGCTTCAAGGCGTGGATGCCAGGGTTTCCACTGATAGTAGCAGTGATGAAGGCATTCTTTTGTCTATGTCTGACACCTCCTTCTTGGCCACTGATGTACCCATTCTCGGTGATTGGATGTTAGATCCATGTGCTTCATGTCATATGACCCCTCATAGGTCATGGTTTAGTGCATATCAGGAATGCATTGTGGAGAGTGGTTTGATGGGCATTGATCATTCTATGGATGTCTATGGTTATGGGGATATCCATCTTGTTATGCCTAGTGGCTTTATTCTTGTTTTACAGAGGGTTAGACATATACTAGGACTTGCTACAAGCAAGATCAGTATTGGACAGTTGGCTGAGGCAGATTATCATGTCTCTTTGGGTGATCATGCATGGAAGATTGCTAGAGGCAATCTAGTTATGGCTAGGGGATCACGGGTTGGATTCTCTTATGCATTGCATGTATCAGGTGTCCAGGATAAGATGCTTATGATTAGTAAGGAGCCATCGGTTAGTTTATGGTATGCCAGACTTGGACATATGTTTACTGCAGGTATGGAAGCCCTTACAACATTGAGATACATTCCTGTTATGGATGTCTCTTAAATTTTATGTCATGATTGTGATGATGGTCAGCAGTCAGGATCCTCTTTTGTGAGGAAGACAATCAGTGAGAGGTATGTTGAGTCATTGCAGTTGGTTCATAGTGCAGTTTGTGGGCCTATGCCTACCGTTTCACTGGGTGGTGCCTCTTACTTTGTGACATTTATTGATGCTGCTACAAAGTACATATGGGTATATCCGATTCGGCAGAAGCATGATGTATATGATACATTTCAGTGCTTCTTGGGTAATGCTGAAAATCAGTCAGGAAAGAAGCTATTGAGCTTGATGACTGATGGTGATGCAGAGTTTATCTCTTCTAGATTTCAGCATCTATGTGATACACTTAGTATCAGGAGGGTGTTGACCACTCCTCATCTTTCTGCTTACGATGCCTTGGCAGAAGGCATAAATCAGATTCTATTGGATAGAATTGGTAGCATGCTACGGTATGCAGGTCTTACCGAATGCTATTGGGCTGAGGCATGTAAGACAGCTGCATACTTGCTTAACAGGTCACCCAGGAGATCTCTAAATGGTAGAGTGCCATTTGACTTCTTGACAGGCAGGGCACCATGTTATGAGCATTTACATGTGTTTGGCTGCGAGGCTTATGCTCATGGTTCCCAATCGAGGAGGTGTATCTTGCTTGGACACAGTGAGTCCAGTAGGGACTACAGGTTATGGGATTCTTCAACTAGAGAGTTGATATGCAGCCATAATGTCTATTTCAGAGAGGATGCTATGTTTAGACAGCCCAGGACTGTGGATAGCAGGAGAGTGCTGTTCCAGGAGGGTGTAAGTGCACTGATACCTCCAAATTCTTTGCAGGGGTAGCCCATATCCCTTGGAGTGGGAGGTTTTTCCCACGGTGAGCAGGTTATAAAGTCGAGACAGCCTGCACAATTACTTCCTGATTTTGGTCAGAGACGGTCAGATGGCTCGAGTATTCCATAGGTTTATACTACTATGGAGATTGTTGATGCATCTTCTATGGACAGTTACAGTTTACTCCTAGGATGCGGAGTGCCTCTTGCAGATGAGGATGAGGCTATGCATGGTCTTGATGATGTTTTTCAGATACTTGGTTGTTTCAGTATGGAGAGGGGGAAGTTACTGAGAACTCCATTGCCTGTATTGGCTCCATACTTAAAACACAGCAGGTTTGACGATCACAGATCAGTTGAGCAACAAGTTATGGTTGATATGGTAGCCATAGTACTTCATGCATCCATGACTGTGTTGAGACTTGGTTCTCACATGTTTGCCATTGGGGCTACACTTTCGGTTCTTGCTTCCATTGCAGTGGGAGTTGGTAGCATGATTATGGCAAATTTTGGTAGTAGGGAAGCAGTTGTGGACATCAGGTCCTTATGCTTCCAGGAGCAGCATGCAGGTGATGCAGGTTGGGTAGACCAGCAAAGGTCTGTTGTAAGGCATGTGCTTATGGTCACAGGTGGTACAGAGACATTTTCTTTACATAGTGATAGTTTGGGTGCTATGGACTTAGCACAGGAGCACGTGGTGGTGAAAGTTCACTCTCCCAGTGTGATTTGGCATGAGATCTTGGTTGACAGGCATCTGCACTTTGCACATTATTGTAAAGTGCCGATGGGCATAGGATGACCGTTTGGTCATCTTGTTTTTCAGCCTATGGCTGATTGTATTATATTTATAATATACTCCCTTAAAGGCGCACTGCCTTTAAGTGGGAGGTTGTTGGGGTAAAGGGTAGTGTGCCCACCCATTGTATAGTGCCCATGTATACTCATATATATATGATAGAGGAATAAGCTGGAGTAGCTTTTGCTCCACCACTTTTGGTGTCTCCTTATCCCTTTGTGTGTGCTCTCCTCTCCCACAGCATGCTCAGTAGAGAACTAGACTTCATGATAATGAGTGATTAGAGCTTCATGATTTACCTTTGTGGGAATTATTGCCTAGTGGTGGTGGCTCTGATCAGCCACGTCTGTCATTGGGTAAGATTCCACTGGGATGGCAATTAATTACCAACCACCGGAGTGGCCTGCTCACCCACCACATGGCATCTGCTTCATGATTACAAGCCCATCTAGAGTGGTGCCTAAGCTTCCACCACCAGGGTGGCCTATAATTAATATGGATGGAGCCCCGAGCTCCAGCCACCACAGTGGCTCAAACTTTATAATATATAAGATCTGTGGCATTTGGCATTCTACATTGCTCTCATCCGCCCCTATTCTACTACTTTGCTCCACACCCCTCCTCGAGCTCTTTTTCGCCCCTACTCTACCTTGCACCACGCTCCCTCCTCCAACTCTCATCATTGATCTGCTCCCCTGTTCATCTGTTGCCTACTCACCCACTCATCTTCACCATGTGTACTACCACCCCCCGTCGATGCTCTGTGATCCCAATGTTATCTGCCTTCTCATATAAGGTGATTGCATTGCACTCACCTAGAGTAGAATTGCTAGCACTACTAGAGCCCTTCATTCCCACAGTCGATTCCCCCCACATCTGCATGTCACTACCTTAGATGGCATGCTCACAGAGGGCCTCTTTATGGCTACGATGTATGGGTTCCCCCTAGATATCGACAAAGGTCTCAATATTTTTAGAGCAGAGTACTCTCGACTTGTTGGGGGGCTGTAATCTGAGTCCTGGCAATGTGCATGGTCTTTAACCTCTCCATCGTATCCTCCTTTGGCTCCCTAAAAAATTTTAATACAACAAGCTAGACTAGTAGAAAACTGAGTTGTACAAATTTCCTCTTGCTTAGACGAGGCTCTTAGCAATGGCTGGATGTAATCTTTTGGCCTCTAAGGCTCTCAATGATATTTTGGCTCACTAGATGTAATGTTTTGGTCTCTACGGCTCTCAGCAATTATTGAGTTTTTATTACATTTATGTAATCTCTTTTTGTTCAATTTGAGGCTCTCAATATGCACTGTTGTTAACTTTTATATTTGAATGGTTATGGTCGCTAGCTGTAATCTTTTGGCCTTTAAGGCTCTTACCAATTGCCGAGTTTTTATAAATGTAAGATTCTATGTTTAGTTTTTGCTCAGTATAAGTTGTTAATTTGTATATAACCTGTTATTGGACGTAGATGTACATTGTAATCTCTTTTGCTGAATTTTCACTCAATAAATTATACTTTTGCCCTCATTTATATTCACTTCAATAAGGACTAAAATACCAGGAAAGAAGGACTACAATTTCCTTGGTTTATGACCAAAATAGTGCTAAAATAACTCTAATAACCCGCCGTTGTGGTTGCATGGAGATACATCTAGAAAAATACAATTAAACTTTCAAAAAATGCTATTGACGATATGTCCCTTAAGGGTTCCCCTCTAGGGGCAAGGGCCATATCGACATGCATTATACAATATCTAGAATGCCACTGGACAGAAATGGCATGTTGATATGGCCCTTAACCCTAGAGGGTCATATCATCAATTGCATTTTTACTTGGTTTCACAACGGAATACATTTTCCTTGGTTCAAAATGATAGATTGCATCTAATTATTATGCCAAGAACCAGTGCAGTGGTCTCTCTAAGCCAACCTTCAATTTTAATGATCTGCATGGGTGCGGTGCCCAGTGACAGGTGGCAAAGCTGCGGCATAAGGTTGCATGATGATAAGTGGTCAAGCGTCTTAGGCTAGAGACTGCGCTACATGAAGCAGTGCAGAGATGCCTTATATCGAGCTATGCGATGTTCAGAATAAATAGATTACATCTCATTATTATGCTAGTGTGCCTTCATGATGTCAAAAAATTTCTGACAAGAGCGCGGGTCCGCACAAAATTCAAATATTCACCCAGAACTGCATCGCGTCGCGGCCCCAAAATGACCCCAAAAATAGTTTCACGATTGGCTACACCCAAGTAAACATTGACCCATTCACTATGCAGTCTTCTTTGACCCACATCATTCGACAGAGTTTACACTACTGCAACATACATCTGATATTGTTGTCAATTCTTTTGGATTGGTGACACCCTCATATGTCACAACCTACTGGATTCTTTCTCCATCACTACGTCGACTAGCCTCACATCCAAATGCCTCATATTCAGAGAAGCCGCACACTCCATGGCAAAACATGACATGTTCAGCTTTGAAATGCTCAGCACGTAGCAATACACACAATTCTCAACGAAGTCATCTTTCGATCGACTAGTTTTTGATCCAAGTCAACTTTACTCTCTGCACATTTCCTCCCTCTTCCCTTTGGCCTATCTTCTAGGTTTTATTCCCAAAGGCAAAGTACGATCCACAACTTAAGAGAGGGACATCCACATTATGTAGAAGATCGTAAGTTGCACTCATTGTACATGCTTCTGCTACATAGTCATCGTGCTCACATAGGCACATACTATGATTTCTTTCAATTTTCTTTTCAGTTTTGGATGTTATCATATGCACCAAATGAAACACAAAACATGCACCCTCTACTTACCTAGTTCAATTTAAGAGCGGGTGTTGAGGATGGTGTAAATTGCACCATCTACATAGGGCATAGGGGCAAACCCTAACCCTAACCCTAAGGGGGTCACATATATATCTTCATCTTTATGTTCATGTTCAATACAACTTAGTGTACAAGTAGCTATATCGTGTAATATTGGCCTAATGTTTCATCTTTTCATGTATTTGGGTCCAAAAATTACATCACTACAAGTGTCCAAGCTCTCGATCCATGAAGCCAAAGATGCATATTTATTGGTTATCTTGTTGACAGATGTCGCTACAAGGCATAGGCCCTTTTCTGATGAAAATACCGATGCTTTTTACATAATTTTTTTTTTCACGGATGCAAACATCGTTATTAAAGTCGCTAAAAGCATCGGAAAAGAACCATCGCTACAAAGCGTTGCTATATAGTGATGATGATAAACGTCGCTATATAGCGACATTGTTAATCATCGCTATATAGCAACGATTAACAAAACTAAAAAAAAAGGATTAGTGGGGCTAAACAGGCCTTGCTATGGCCCTGTTTAGCCCCACTAATCCTTTTTTTTTGTAATTACAAAAAAAAGTTTTTTATAACAAAATTTTGCTTGCGAAAAGGGTGATACAAAATCGCTCAAACGAAATGATCGAGCAACAAAAGCATATACATGTCGAACATATACAACATTGTTTGTTACAAAATTACCCTTTCGAAAGGGTGATACAAAATTTCTCAAACGAGCGGATATACAAAATGACATACATGGCGAAGAAAATGCAAACTGCTACTACTACTACTACTACTACTACTACTACTCATCCGAATTGTCCTCGTCTTATTGGCCTGATCCTTGGTCCTCGTGAGCTGCACCTTCTCCCTGATCCTCATCATGTGCGTCTGATCCTTGGCCCTGGTGATGGGATGCTTGAGCTTTGACCCTAAGAGTGAACCATATAAATCAAAAATTAGATTGGAACTTAAAGAATAAAACAATTTAAAAAGTGAGATTACAAGTAGGAGTAGACTTATACTGTGTGAGCAGCCACCTCAGCCCAATCGACTGTCGCTTCCATTGCCTCTTGCTCAATAAACCACGGCTTTGTTCCTATGCGAAATGCGCGTCGCGTCTCTGCATTTGTAGGAAGCTGACCCATTGCAGCTTGCTATGGATCCAATTTATGAGAGTTAGAGTTAGCTAAATTGCATGTAATATGTAGTAAAACAAATAGAACAATACATTAAATGAGAAGAAGTAGACTTACCATGGTTGCCTCGAACGCCGGCTCATCAATTGCCTCATGGTGGCCATCACTGCTTTGCCCTTTCTATCTTCTATTATCTCTCCGGCATCTGTGATTTGATAGGAGAGATCCCCTGATGAGTAAGGAGGACTGATGGTAGTAGAGTTAGAAGGAGTGGAAGTTGTGCGAGCGCTTTCGGAGCGAGGAGTAGCAGTGGGAGTAGGAGAGGGCAAGGGACCTGACTGATATTGTGTCTCCAGACCAAGTGGAGACCTGTAGGAATGTGAGTGTGCTGACTCGTCTACATCTCCCAAGTCAGCACAACATAAGCTGCCCTTCCTACTCTTCCTTCCCTTATGAGAGGCACGCACAGGTGATGACCCCTCGGTCGAAGGGGCACGAGGGGATGACTGGGCAGTACATCCAGCCATTGGTGTAGGGGAGGGATTTACTAAGGTCCTCTGAGATAGCAGAGAGAAGAATCTCACTACCTCCTCATCGCTCATCTGTGCTATAAACTCGTCGGGACTCCCGACAAAGCCATGCATGGCTAGCAAAGGAGTTTCCCGAGGGGTAGTCACAGTGCTATGTCCGAGAGGAGTCAGACCAAGGGTAGTTGCAGTGCTAGGTCTAAGAGGAGTCAGACCAAGGGTAGTCCTTGGGGTAGTCGCCTGAGAGGAATCAAAGTCCTCTAGAGCATATAGATCGTGAGCTCTCCTCCTGCGAGGCTGTTCATACTTGTCGGATGTGCGACGTGATCCCATGTCTAACAGACATAAACACGAAAAGAAAAAACAAAAAACAAACATAATCATAGGCATAGGCATAGGCATAGGCGTAGGCATAGGCAAAGAGGGAGAGAAGAGGAAGAAGAGGAAGAGGAAGAGGAAGAGGAAGAAGAGGAAGAGGAAGAGGAAGAAGAGGGAGAGAAGAGGGAAAAGAGAAAGTGGAGGAGAAGAGGAAGAAGAGGGAAAGGAAAGAGGGAAAGAAGAGGAAGAAGAGGGAAAAGAGAAAGTGGACGAGAAGAGGAAGAAGAGGGAAAGGAAAGAGGAAAAGAAGAGGAAGAAGAGGGAGAGAAGAGGAGAAAGAGAGAAAGAAGAGGAAGAAGAAAAGAGGAAGAAGAGGAAAAGAGGAGGGAAAAGAGGAGAAGAGGAGGGAAAAGAGGAGCATATGTCTACTTCTCTTATGCTCATGCTTAACCATAAAAGAGACATATGCTCATGCTTATGCATGAGCATATGTCTACTTCTCTTATGCCCATGCATAAGCATAAGCATGAGCATATGTCTTCTTCTCTTATGCTCATGCTTATGCTTATGCATGAGGAGTCTTATGCATAAGCATAAGCATAAGCATAAGAGACGTACACATATGCTCATGCTTATGCTTATGCATGAGCATGAAAGAGGGAAAAGAGGAGAAGAGAGAAGAAGAGGGAAAGGAGAAAGAGGGAAAAAAGAGAGAAGAAGAGGGAAAGGAAAGAGGAAAAAAGAGACATATGCTCATGCTTATGCATGAGCATATGTCTACTTCTCTTATGCCCATGCGTAAGCATAAGCATGAGCAAATGTTTTCTTCTCTTATGCTCATGCTTATGCTTATGCATAAGAGGAGTCTTATGCATAATCATAAACATAAGTATAAGAGACGTACACATACGCTCATGCTTATGCTTATGCATGAGCATAAGAACATGAGCATGAAAGAGGGAAAAGAGGGGGAAAAGAGGAGAAGAGAGAAGAAGAGGGAAAGGAAAGAGAGATTGGAAAAGAGAAAAGAGGGAAAGAAAGAGAGAAGAAGAGGGAAAGTAAAGAGGAAAAAGAGACATATGCTCATGCTTATGCATGAGCATATGTCTACTTTTCTTATGCTCATGCATAAGCATAAGCATGAGCATATGTCTCCTTCTCTTATGCTCATGCTTATGCTTATGCATAAGAGGAGTCTTATGCATAAGCATAAGCATAAGAGACGGAGACATATGCTCGTGCTTATGCTTATGCATGAGCATAAGAACATGAGCATGAAAGAGGGAAAAGAGGGGGAAAAGAGGAGAAGAGAGAAGAAGAGGGAAAGGAAAGAGAGATTGGAAAAGAGGAAAGAGGGAAAGAGAGAAGAAGAGGGAAAATAAAGAGGAAAAAAGAGACATATGCTCATGCTTATGCATGAGCATATGTCTACTTCTCTTATGCTCATGCATAAGCATAAGCATGAGCAGATGTCTCCTTCTCTTATGCTCATGCTTAAGTATAAGCATGAGCATAAGAGAAGGAGACATATGCTTATGCATAAGCATAATCATGAGCATAAGAGAAGGAGACATGTGCTCATGCTTATGCTTATGCATGAGCATAAGAGAAGGGGGAAAGAGAGAAGAAGAGGGAAAGGAAAGAGGGAAAAAGAGGGAAAGAAAGAGAGAAGAAGAGGGAAAGTAAAGAGGAAAAAGAGACATATGCTCATGCTTATGCATGAGCATATGTCTACTTCTCTTACGCTCATGCATAAGCATAAGCACGAGCATATGTCTCCATCTCTTATGCTCATGCTTATGCTTATGCATAAGAGGAGTCTTATGTATAAGCATAAGCATGAGCATAAGAGACGGAGACATATGCTCGTGCTTATGCTTATGCATGAGCATAAGAACATGAGCATGAAAGAGGGAAAAGAGGGGGAAAAGAGGAGAAGAGAGAAGAAGAGGGAAAGGAAAGAGAGATTGGAAAAGAGGAAAGAGGGAAAGAAAGAAAGAAGAAGAGGGAAAGTAAAGAGGAAAAAAGAGACACATGCTCATGCTTATGCATGAGCATATGTCTACTTCTCTTATGCTCATGCATAAGCATAAGCATGAGCATATGTCTCCTTCTTTTATGCTCATGCTTATGCTTATGCATAAGGGAGTCTTATGCATAAGCATAAGCATGAGCATAAAAGAAGGAGACATATGCTCATGCTTATGCTTATGCATGAGCATAAGAACATGAGCATGAAAGAGGGAAAAGAGGGGAAAAAGATGAGAAGAGAGAAGAAGAGGGAAAGGAAAGAGAGATTAAAAAAGAGGAAAGAGGGAGAGAAAAAGAGAAGAAGAGGGAAAGTAAAGAGGAAAAAAGAGACATATGCTCATGCTTATGCATGAGCATATGTCTACTTCTCTTATGCTCATGCATAAGCATAAGCATGAGCATATGTCTCCTTCTCTTATGCTCATGCTTATGGTTATGCATAAGAGGAGTCTTATACATAAGCATAAGAGACGGAGACATATGCTCATGCTTATGCTTATGCATGAGCATAAAAACATGAGCATGAGCATATGTCTACTTCTCTTATGCTCATGCATAAGCATAAGCATAAGCATATGTCTCCTTCTTTTATGCTCATGCTTATGCTTATGCATAAGACTCCTTATGAGCAAATGTCTCCTTCTCAGTCTTATGCATAAGCATAAGCATGATCCTCATCACATGCATCTGATCCCAGAAAGAGAGAAGAAGAGGGAAAGTAAAGAGGAAAAAAGAGACACATGCTCATGCTTCTGCATGAGCATATGTCTACTTCTCTTATGCTCATGCATAAGCATAAGCATGAGCATATGTCTCCTTCTCTTATGCTCATGCTTATGCTTATGCATAACATAAGAGAAGGGGGAAAGAGAGAAGAAGAGGGAAAGAAAGAGGGAAAGAAAGAGAGAAGAAGAGGGAAAGGAAAGAGGGAAAAAGAGGAGGAAAGAGATTGAACAAGAGAAGAAGGAAAGGAGGGAAAGAAGAGGAGAGAAGAGGGAAAGAAGAGGAAAGAGAGGGGAAGAGAGGGTTCCTACGCCCATCACTGCACTAGCTGCAGGCCAATGCAAATAACAAAAATAACAAATGGAAAAAAGAGAAAGCACTTACCTGAAATAGTACGTCTTGCTTGGTGTTGTGGACTGGCCCTATAAAAGAGAGGAAACATATCATTTTTCAAATAAGATGTTAGAGGAAGGAGGAGATTACAAAAGTAACTTCTTGAAAGGAGAAGATTGAGGAGACAAGGAGAAAGAGAAGGAAGAGAAATACAAAAAAGACTAGAAGAGGTGAGTCTTCTTTCTTTCTTGACATCTCGTTTTTTGTTTCAATCCTTTGAAAACAAGGCATGAAAACTAGTTGACAGGTTTAGCAATACAAGGAGAAGCATTCACAAAACTAAAGCTAACAAACAAATAACCTACATTGTTGAAACAGACTCACCTCTTGAAAAACTTCCTTTCAAGAAACCAAAGAGGGAAAAGGGTGGAGAGGGAGCACAAGAGCTAGGAGAAGGGTGAGGAGTGGAGAATAGAGTGTGAGGTTGTCGGAAATAGGTGGGAGGTCATCGAAAATAGGTGGGAGGAGAGGTTGCCTTGCTTACTTGAAAGATTAGAGAGTGCTAAAGAAAGTGCCGTGCGTAGCATCGGGTTTTGGTTTTAACCCACATCGTCGCTATATAGGAATTCTTTTCCATCGCTATATAGCGATGTTTTTAATTAAAAGTGTCGCTATATAGTGACGGAATAGAGCAAAACATCGCTATATAGCGACGCTTTAAGACACTTTTTGTTCTAAGTTGAAGGGAAGCTCACAGATGCTATTTTATAGCTTTTAATATATTTTCTTGCAACTTATGTTGTGATTTTATAAGTGTAGATGGAAGGGACAAGTAGAAGCTCGTCCGATGATGCGCCAATGCCCGGGAGC
Organism: Dipteris shenzhenensis; assembly: GCF_047967505.1. NCBI lineage: Eukaryota > Viridiplantae > Streptophyta > Polypodiopsida > Gleicheniales > Dipteridaceae > Dipteris > Dipteris shenzhenensis. The sequence continues at coordinate 57,619,344 of NC_141605.1, read as the reverse complement.
ACAAAGTGGCTTACGGAGAGGTTATACTATCATTGCACTCATTGCAAGCGAGAAGTACGACATCAACATCATATTATCATGTGCCACTTGTGGATGTATGGGGAGGAGCCCGAACCAATACCCGTCATTGGTGTTGAACGTGTTGATGGACTATCGATAAGTCAAAGCTATTTAAGTTCGCAGTCTTATTGGATACCAGGAAATACAAGATCTTATATCTACACAAAATCTTAAAACAGGATGAGGAGGCTAACGAGGGTACGCATATACCTTCACACTTTGAGCAAGACTATAATCTCCTGGATGATGACGAGGGTATGGTCAACATGATGGATTCTATTTTTAGGGGCACTACATCCCATGTACACGTGATGTCAGAGTCTAAGGTCAAAATGCAAGAGTTGCAATCAACACAATTGTACGAGGGTGCTAGGATGTCTAAACTATGTGCTTGTCTCTCAATCTTGAATCTGTAAATAAAGTATGGGTGGTCGGATACAAGTGTCTCGGCCTTAATGAGGTTAGCTCTTGCATTAATTTGACTCATTATTTGGATATTTTTTGTTTTGAGAATCTTCATGTTTGTTTTGAGAATCATCATTTGGATTGTGTATACCGAATCATCATTGTTCGAAGCCTATGTATGTTTGAATTGTCATAGGTTGCTCCAGAAGATGTTGCCTGCACCAAATACCATGCCCGCATCAAGAGATGAAGCGAAAAAGATGCTAACAATGGTGGGTATGGATTATGATACCATCCATGCTTGCCGTAATGATTGTATTCTCTTTCGTCGTGAGCATGGAGATTTGGCTAGTTGTCCAAAGTGTGGGGAACATCGATATAGCCTATGACTTGTAGGGTGAGCGGATATCAGTAAAGGTCTTGAGACACTTTCACATCATTGCAAGAATACAACACATGTTTGAATGCAAATCCATAGCGGAGTTGATGACATGGCATGCATCTCATCGGTCCACTAATGACACATTAAGGATTCCTGCAGATTGTGCAGCTTGGAAGCACATAGATAATCAGTGGCCAGACTTTATGAGGGAGCCATGCAACTTACATCTTGGGCTCGCCATGGACGGCGTGAATCCTTTCGGGTTACGCTCGACATCTTGGTCGACATGGCCCATAGTCATGGTGAATTACAATATCCCACCATGGCTAACAATAAAAAAGGGACACCTCATGCTTGCACTACTTGTCCCAGGAAAGTACAAGGCAAAAAATATGGACGTGTACATGGCACCTTTGATAGAGGAGTTACAAATATTATGGAGAGGAGTGCAGGTCTTTGATATTTCCAGAGCTCCTAGACATACCAATGATATTTTGGAGGGGTATCTTGATGTGGACCATGCATGACTACCCAGGATATGGAGAGTGCGTAGGTACGTGGTTGTGTCTCTTGATGTATAATGAGGTATTATGCTTTTATGACTCTCTTTCGCACGCATGTCTTATACTAACACATTCATGCATGCATGCAGGACTTGTTACAAGTGGGTACCATGCTTGTCCTGTTTGTCGACCAGGTTTGAAATCGCTTGCACGCGCTACTCCAAACATATGAGGAAAAATGTTTTAGAAGGCAAGTGACTGGATTCAAGCTTGGAGGGCGAATGGAGAGGAACCTCCTCCTGGTATGAAGAGGCCATCGATCTTTCACGAGCTTCCTTATTGGGGTCAGTTACAAATCAATCATCTCTTGGATCCCATGCATATCTTCAAGAATGTGGAGACTACTATTTGGGCACACTTGGTTGGTTCTAAAGACTCGAGAGGAGTGTGAGAAGACTTGCATGCTATGAATAGGATGTCTCGTTTGTGGCCCCAAGTGCATGCTTCCAGAAAAGTTGTCCTCCCGAAAGCAACGTGGATCCTCTCTACGAGGGAGGAGGCAGCAGTCAAGGCAGACATTGCCTCTTTTCAAACACCGACAGGGTACATGTGTTGCTTGAAAGGAGCATGTTCAAAGGACAATAAGCTTAGTGGGCTCAAGTCCCATGATTGGCACAAGTTCTTATAGGTATTCTAAGTAGAATTAGTGTACCAATAATCATGACACGTTAGCGTAATTATGATTATGTTATATTGTTGACATGACTTCTTTGTTGCTTTGATAGTTCATCCTCCCAATTACAATAAAAGGGTGCTTACAAGAAGATGTTAGAAATGCTATATTCAAGATCTGTGGTATTTGAGGTATGCTTACTATCAAATCACATTGATTGCATTTTCTGCAATTTAAGCTGATTAATCTGTAGACTGATTATGAAAATATCTTACATGGACATGTGAAATAGGTGGATATCTCAAAAAGAGATCTCCATATCGAGAATTGAGAAAGCTAGGGTGGAATCCATCGAAGTTGTATGCTTTCTTGAGAAGCACTTTCCCTCGATCATTATGACAACTCAAGTCCACTTGCTTGTGCACATAGTTGATGAGGTGACTATTGCAGGTACCGTTCATAGTCGATGGATGTTTTTTCTCGGGCGGTTTATGAAAACTTTAAAGGGATTTGTAAGACAAAGAGTAAGACCAGAAGCAAAGCATGGTAGAGGGATGTTTTGTGCAAGAGTCATTAGTATATATCACAGAGTTTCTTGCATCCACGGATCCCGATATCCCGCAAGCTTGGCATAACAAGGATGATGATCGCATCATTGGCGAGGTTCCCCAAGGAAAAGGGATTGAAAGAAAGATGAGCGAAGAGCAAATGGAGAAATTCAATAAGTTTTGTATCCTCAATAGCCCTGAGATGCAAAAGTGGATTGAGAGATATGAAGTGGCCAAAGCAGAAAGAATAAATGCAAGGACGAGATTCAGAGTAATGTATAGGCGATCACAACCATATCCACGGGATCTAGCTCTTCTCCCCACTCACATGTCACTTGATTGGCTACAACTGGCTCTACGTAAAGCCGAATGTGATGGAGAGACAATAAATGAGCACGAGTGAGAGTTATCATCTGGATGTATGGTGCAAGTAAGTTTCTTACCTCTTGACATAATTAAGTAATTATTTGTGGCAATATACGCTATAAAATAGATGCATCTTCATTGTTTTAATGATGCTCTTTTACAGTACAAAAAGTACAGTGCATTATGGTCATATGGACGACATTTTCACGTGGAACGCATCGATTCAAAGCGAGTCATGTATGATTGTGGAGTCATGGCTAACTTCACACAAGATAGCCGAGCAGGTGCTTCGGATACCAACCTTCTCTCCTCACAGTTGGATTATTGTGGAACCATATGCGACATCTATGAAGTTGATTTCAGATGATTTAGTATTTTCATTCTTGATGTAAAATGGTTTAGAACTATTTACAATGGTCCCCATGCGATAGTGAGAAAAGATAGTAGCAGTTTCTTTGCAATAGACTCCACCAAACATTGGACTGATGAAAGTCATACTTTTGTTCTTCCCGAGCACTGTGAGCAGGTGCATACTAGTGATTTAATTAATCAAAGCTTTCATTTTTAAAGATACATTGATACATGTACTTGAGAATAATTTCATATATATAATTGACGACATTTGGCACCCATATTCATCTTCAAAATAGGTGGTTTTTCATCCGGATCGTTCTGATCCAAGATGGTGGTACGTGATCCAAGTTGCACCACGAAGTAAGCAAATTTTTGAAGATAGAGATGTGGATATGGAGATGCCACTACCAATGCCGGATCCAATTGATGAATCTAGCGAAGAAGATGAAGATCACAATATGAGCCAAGAGGAAGATGCGCATAATGACATCGCACGAGAGGAAGATGGAGATCACGATATTGAGGAAGAAGACAACGATCATCAAGAATCACCACACTTTATTGAAGAAGATGATCAAGTACTTTTAGGTAAACGTACGATGCTAGAGTACGATGATGATATAGGAGATCAACTCGGTAAAGAGTTGGAGATAGACTTGTTTGGTGCCTTAGACTTGGCTCAAGATGAAACAGTTGATGTAAATGCTCTTAATTGAATTTTTTTCATCTCAAACTTGGACATGAATATATGAGCTTCAAAGGCTTGATAAACATGCTCTCATATTTTTATTCTCTATGAGATCAAACATGTATGAAAATTTAAAAATTTTGTCATTGGAAAAAACTAACTTTTAAGGCCTATATGAGTAAAAAACCTCTCTGGAAAATGTCGCTATAAAATAGTATATTAGTGTCACTATATAGCGACATTGATAAGTCGCTATATAGTGACCTTTGTAATAGTCGCTGTATAGCGACGTTTGCCTAACGTTGCTATATAGCGATGCTTTATAGGACCCGCTTTTCATACCGATGATTAGCACCCGCGCGTGCTAAACATCGGTATGTAAACATCGCAATAGGATCCGTGTCTAGTAGTGTGTGGTGACAAGTTATGGGATCCATTACAATCATGCATGGTCCTAAGAATTGATGTGATTTTCTCAAAAGAAATATTACATGGCACATCTGATGTCTCACATCTGACCTCCACATATGATTTTCTGGATGTTGCAACAAACCGATTACTTTCTTCACCTGAGGATTTTATTGGCATTCGTGTTGTCGCTGACTCGGGTAATCCCACTATGTTTAAGGATGAAAATCCGAGTCCTCCATCCCCTTAGTCAGCTCATTTTCCTCCTCATGATGCTTCATCATCTGGAGCATCACGCCCTATGCTATCACCACCACAAGATTCTTCTCACTCACTTCCTGTTCAGGATTCTAGTATGGACACCGATGACTCTGAATTTGCTAATGTTTATTGTGAGCTAGAAGAAGCTACAATGCTAGATACCTTGGCTCATGATCGACGTGTTCTGCCACCTCGACCTCGTAAGCCTTCAGCAAAGACATTGACAATGCAAGCAACTATTACGCAGTAGAGTGTCCTTCAACGTTTCGAGCTCAAGTGCATTGTAGCATTGATAGTCGTCCTGACCCTATCAATCATGAGGATGCTCTTAATGGACCAAATGCACATAATTGGAAGCAAGCTATGGATGAAGAATATGCTTCTCTCATTTGCAATTCTCCTTGGCCATTGACCAACTTGCCTAATGATCGAACTGCTATCCCATGCAAATGGGTTTTCAAGTGCAAGTTTTGTGTAGATGGCACTTTGTCAAAGTATATAGCCCGATTGGTTGCAAAGGAATACTCTCGGTGAAATTGACTACTATACAATTCTTCTTACATACGTTGCTCAGATGGATCTAAACATTCATCAAATGGATGTGGAAACAGCCGTCCTTCATGGTGATCTCCATGAAGAATTCAACACGCTTCAACCACCTACATACGAAAGTTCTACCTCCAAAAATCTATCTATGGTCTCAAGCAAGCCTCCCGCTCTTGGTTTGAGAAGATTGACTCCTTTTTGCAAATCCTAGGTTTTGTGTCATCTTTTGTAGATTCTAATATTAGCTTTAATATATGTTGATGATATCATTCTATTTGCCAATCACTCTTTGACTATGTCTAGTATAAGCAATAGCTTCACTCTTGTTTTGATATGGTTGATTTAGATGAGTTAGGATATTTCTTGGGATGGAAAAAACTCATGATCTTCCTAATGGTCATATTTATTCATCTCAAAGCAAATACATTCGTGATCTTTTGTCCAAATACATTATGCTTGACTGTAATTCTGTTGCTATGCCTATAGATTCACTCATTTGTATTCCTCTTCCAATACATCATTGAGCCCTTCATCCCCACCTCCCTATAGAAGTCTTCTTGGTAGTCTTCTTTACACCACGGTGTGTTATCATCCAAACATTGCTTTTGTTGTCATTATGATCATTCTAATGGTTGTATTCATTCATCTCAAAGCAAATACATTTGTGATCTTTTGTCCAAATACATTATGCTTGACTATAATTCCACTGCTATGCCTATGGTTCCACTCATTTGTATTCCTCTTCCAATACATCATTGAGCCCTTCATCCCCACCTCCCTATAAAAGTCTTGTCGGTAGTCTTCTATACACCACGGTGTGTTGTCATCCAGACTTTGCTTTTGTTGTCATTGCCCTTTCTCAATTTAAGTCGTATCCCAATTCCATCCACTTCCACCTTCTTAAACATATAGGATGGTACCTTCATGGTACACAAGGATATGGGCCTCTCTCACTTCCGCAATCAAAAATCAACTTTATTCAACGCTCTGCCTCATTCCACCTCTTATGAGCAATGGATGGGATATTGGCCTAATGTTTCAACTTTTTGTGTATTTGGGTGTTAGGATTTTGCAAAAATTACATCACTACAAGTGTCCAAGCTCGATCCATGAAGCCGAAGATGCATATTTGTTGGTTATCTTGTTGACAGATGTGGCTACAAGTTATGGGATCCATTACAATCATGCATGATCCTAAGAATTGATGTGATTTTCTCAAAGAAATATTCCATGGCACATCTGATGTCTCACATCTGACCTCCACATATGATTTTTTGGATGTTGCAACAACCCGATTACTTCCTTCACTTGAGGATTTTATTGGCATTCATGTTGTTGCTGACTCGGCTAATCCCACTCTATTTGAGAATAAAATCGGAGTCCTCCATCCCCTCAGTCAGCTCATTCTCCTCCTGTTCGGGATTCTAGTATGGACACTGATGACTCTAAATTTGTTAATGTTTATTGTGAGCTAGAAGAAGCTACAATGCTAGATACCTTGGCTCATGATTGACGTGTTCTGCCACCTTGACCTTGTAAGCCTTGAGCAAAGATCATTGACAATGCAAGCAACTATTATGTAGCAAAGCATCCTTGGTTTCAAGGTCAAGTGCATTGTAGCATTGATAGTAGTCCTGACCCTATCAATCATGAGGATGCTCTTAATGGACCAGATGCACGTCATTGGAAGCAAGCTATCGGTGAAGAATATGCTTTTGTCATTTGCAATTCTACTTGGACATTGACAGATTTGCCTAATGATCGAACTACTATCCCATGCAAATGGGTTTTCAAGTGGAAGTTTCGTGTAGATGGCGCTTTGTCAAAGTATAAAGCCCAGTTGGTTGCAAAGGAATACTCTCAAGTGGCAAGTCTCGACTATTTTGAAACCTTTTCTCCAGTGGTGAAATTAACTACTATACAAGTTGTTCTTGCATATGTTGCTCAGATGGATCTAAACATTCATCAAATGGATGTGGAAATAGCCTTCCTTCATGGTGATCTCCATGAAGAAGTCAACATGCCTCAACCACCTACATATGAAAGTTCTACCTCCAAAAATCTATCTATGGTCTCAAGCAAGCCTCCCATCTTGGTTTGAGAAGATTGACTCCTTTTGCATATCCTAGGTTTTGTGTCATCTTATGTAGATTCTAATCTTGATCTTTTTCGATAGTCCTCTCATCTCCTTTTCTTAGCTTTAATATATGTTGATGATATCATTCTATTTGCCAATCACTCTTTGACTATGTCTCGTGTAAGCAATAGCTTCACTCTTGTTTTGATATGGTTGATTTAAGCGAGTTAGGATATTTCTTGGGATGGCAAAAACTCATGATCATCCTAATGGTCATATTTATTCATCTCAAAGCAATTCATGATCTTTTGTCCAAATACATTATGCTTGATTGTAATTCCGCTGCTATGCCTATGGATACACTCATTTGTATTTCTCTTCCAATACATTACTGAGCCCTTCATCCCCACCTCCCTATAGAAGTCTTGTTGGTAGTCTTCTTTACACCACAGTGTGTTGTTATCCAGACATTGCTTTTGTTGTCATTACCCTTTTGTAGTTTAATTCGTCTCCCAATTCCATCCACTTGCAACTTCTTAAACGTATAGTACGGTACCTTCATGATACACAAGGATAAGGGCTTCTCTTTCAATGCCAAGGTCTGTATTTGCCTTTCATGCCTATTCAGATGCGAATTGGGGAGCTGATAAAAGCACTGAAAGATCTATTACTGGTTGCTATTTTTTGATCAATGGCATTGATGTCAACTACCTCAACAAATCGCAGAAAGTTGTGGCACTATCGTCTACTGAGACTGAATATATTTATGCTTCTATAGCATCAAGAGAAGTTATGTGGATTTAAAGATTATTGGCTGATATTTAAGGACCACTATCTGCTACAACCATCTTGTGGTGTGATAATCAGAGCACCATTACTTTGACTAAGAACCCTGTCCTCCATTCTCGTACCAAGAACTTTGCTCTCCATTTCCACTACATTTGAGATATCGTAAAAAATGATAATTCTAAACATTAAATACCTCTCCACTACTAATATGCCAGCTGACATTGTTACCAAGCCTCTTCCTCGACCACATTTTCAAATGCTACCTTGGGCTTCATCCGTCCTCCACTCAAGGCATCACGTAAGCGAATCACCTCTGCCTGGGTCATGCTTGAGGGGGGGATGATGGAACTCCATGCACGTAGCTCTTCATGCATGTAGCATTGTATGCACCTAGTGTGCAGGATTTCATTACAAGCATGACCCCTATCACATGGATAGAGGGTGTGCATTGATGATCAGGCACAAGGTCGCCGCCTAAATCAAAGGCAATGGTCAAGGTCTCGTCAAGGTTGACAACTCTATAAGAACACGTATGTAATCTACGTTTGAGTAGTAATTGAAAAGCTTTGTTTTACGTGTCTTCATTCTACCGTTGGCATTTTCATTAGCTTCTGCTCTCCTAATAATATACGAGTATTGAATTCGTGCTTTGCACGGGCATAGATGCATGATCATCCTCAACTAAAGGTGGATCTTTCCTCAACTAGCCAACAGAATGATTGATTCTTAATTGCTAATCAATTCACCTTGCATACTTGGATTGGCTTTTGAAATTTGCCTTAACCCATGGCTCTGAGACCTTCCATGTCCTCCTTTCAGTCCATTAACCTTCCATCTCCTCCTTTCTCCCAAAGTTGAACTCCCATATCCCCCACTGCATTGACTTTGTGTCTCCTCCTTTCCCTTAAAGCTTCCTCTTGTCTTTCCACGTCCTTCCCACTCAAAGCCTGCCTCTTTTCTTTCCACCTCCTCCTCTCTCCAAGCCTCCATCCAAGAGTCCTGTCTGCTTAAAGAAAACAAAAGATCCTCCTTCGTGCCCAACAAATTTCTTTGAACTTCCTCGCTTTCTCTCGGACCTTCTAGGCTCTCATAATAATCCTCACTTTTCTCTTCTCACCAACCCACTGATTTCGTTTCGCTGCAATGCTTTGTGTATCTTCCATTCTTGCTCTATGCACTTGCAATTCAGCATCTGGTCTGTGATGTATGGATAATCCACCGTTAGTTGACGCCCTGCACTAGCCTCCAAGGTTGAATTCCAGCCACTGTGCGTCAAGAACCTCCCACCGAAGGATCGTTAGAACGTGCAGCTGAAGTGCCCACTTGATGATAAGTCCACGTTTGAAACCGTCACGGAGGATCCAAGAGCTACCGTTACAACAGGAGTACAAGAAAGACAGTCCACTCTTTTCGTGGCCGAATGCAAACTCAGCAATCAAGGACCGTGATGCTGTTTTCGTGGCAACGCCCGGAGTGCAGAGCACGAATACGTCGGAGAGGACGTTCATGAGAAGCTCCATGGCTCGCAACCCTGCATAGAACACGTTACAATACAAATTACACAGATGACTTTAAGAAAATCAGAGACTACGGCGGGATAACCGCTTGCAGTGTCATCGAACGTCAAACCCGCACCAGCACATAAACTCAGTACGTTGGTTGAAGAATACACAAAGAAGCTTCCTCCAGCCGACTGAAGCACAGTATGTCAGCGTACCGAGTTGGATTCAGCCCAAAGCACTCAAAATCCGCTTATCCATGTTATGTTCGATGGTTTTGCCGATCATGATAGCCATCGGAACGGCCACGGCGAACAGACTTTCCTTTCTCACTTGCCATCCTCGGATTGCATGTAAAAAAAGAGGCACGGGCGTGCACAATTGAGGCTCCCAGGGAACATGATGCGGGTTCCAATGAAGTCCAAAACCGCAGAAAATCAAGGCGCTTGGGCATGCGAGCCAGAGCAAAATGTCTAACGAAATGCGAGTTTACATGGAAACAAACAGTACTCATATATCAGGAAGAATGCACGGTCGGAGCAAAACATATTTGCTGAGACTAGGGCCGCGAGGGCAAGTGACTACGCTGATCCGGATGAAGGGCCGAGGAATCGTAATCGGGTGAAGAACGTGGAAGGAGGTGAGGGAGAGCGGACGGCATGGAAGATGAGAATGCGACGAGGAAGATGGCGAAGAGACAAAATGGCCGCCGGCCGCAGCACCTGCATGAGCATCAGAGAAGAGGCCTTCTAGAGGAATGGGCCAATCGTATAATACTGACCATGGAGTGCGTGACACAAATCTTTTGTGTGAGTGTCCACGCCCGGCTTCTTATCATCGGGCCAACTTGGAAGGATGGTGGGTGAATTCACGCGAGTAAAAGTCATATTGAGGAACAACCTATAGTACTTTTGAATGTATAAAAGGTCGCTGTTTTGAGCAAATGCACATATTGACTTATATTGATACCGACATAAATATCTTCTTAAATCGTTACATATTCATGTAGAGAGCTTGCTTCAAGCTCGAATTAACCCAAACATGGGGCATCATCACCATCCATCATGAGCTCAACTAGTCCATGACCATGTGTGTTTCAAAGCTCGCACAACTAGGAGCATTTTCATAGGTGGTAGTTTGAATTGGATAGCTTTTCTATCTCGTACACATGTTTGATCGAGGTGCTACAAGAAGCCATTCAAGGATTGATAAAAACAATCAAGATCGTTGGCGACCACAAAGATTATCTGATACCATGTGGTAATGAAAGAGAGATGCAGAAGAAAACGAATATGTGTGTATTAAGAATGAAGAAGGAGTTTGAGCCAGACAAGATGAGATAAAAAACAAGTGTGTACTATATATTATTGCATTGAAACCAGGTTCATGTAGAATGTCCACCAAGAAGTGCTCATTATGCTGTTATAGGAATCCTACATGAGCATGCAACAAGTGTGGCTTATTGTATCTTAGTACTTAATCTTACATCAAATATGTTGGTATTACAATGCCATGATTAACCGTTGATATGTATCAAACAGAGGGAACTCTCACAAGACTACCATTTAGGATCTAATGACACAGAGGAGTCTGTCTTGGCGTCACACCCAATGCCTTCAGCACAACGTGATCCTTTTGCCAAGCACTTGTATTCATATCGCAAGCAGCTATGGCATGTACCACATCCATTTGCTTTCCATCTGAGGGCACAAGCATCACCTCCACATCGTAAACTTTAGTTGGAAACAGTTAGCAGCAAAAATGCAACTCAAATGGGAACATCAGCTTATGGCAAATTACGTTTGCATCACTTTCGTTGTTGAGATCCTTGATGGAGAGTATTCTCGCCATGGAATGCGGTGCAAGGTCTGAGGTGAGAAGCGTGAAGGAGGGAGTGCGAAGCTTGAGGGTAACGAACTGTAGCATGGATTTGAGGGAGGGTGGGCAGAAGGTTTCGGAAAAAGGACTAGAGGAATGAAGAGCACAGAGCTCAAGGGAGGAGTGCATAGCTTCAGCAATAGTCGAGTTGGCAGAGATGTCAAGGTCTATGAGTAGGTGGGAGAGATGGGATGAAGACGGGGAGAAGTAGCTAGGCAAGGGGGTCAGGGAGGAAGAAACGTGAGGGAATAGGATTTCAAAGGATTGGGAGGGATATGGTGGATCCTATAGAGAGTTGATGAGAGAGGAAGAAAAGCTCAATATCCTTAGGTGCAAATTTGTCCAAACAACAAAGGAAGCAACAACATTCACAATCCAGGAACTATCCCCAACAAATACATTTTGTCAGGAGCTCCGATTGACAGAGAAGCTTAGCTTCGCCACAAAAGTTTTTAGAGGAATGTGTGAGAGAGCCTGAATTGGCTAATTGATTGACCCACTTTTGTGTCTGTAGGCTATCCAATGGCGACTCCAAGACTACAAGCCAAGGCAGAAGTTGCTCCTTGTATTCATCCTTGAGTGAGCAGACGCTTTCCTGCATGAATGTAAGCAAGCTCTTGTATGAATAAGCAAAAAAATACACACACACGCATGCAAAAAATTCGAGCACAATGATATTGGTCAGATAGCCACAATGCCATAGCATTAATCAACAATAGTATTGATAACTAGTAACAACACTACTTTTTGATGTATAACTTCTCTATCATTACCAACAACAACAAGCACCCACCAAGACACAATGCAAGAAAGAGATTCCATGAATTTTCCATAACAGCCCAGCGACCCTCCTCCTATGCCTTTCTTTGTGCGTAGCTTAGGACAAGGCAACAGAGGGCTCACTGGGTAGAGCAAAAGAGGTTGATGGATGGCTACAACACAAGACAAAAACTAGGAAGATGAAGGCAATGAGGACAACGCAAGGGTATTCAATGCCGAAAGTAGGAGATGAGAGATGAATGAATGTCACAACCTCTTTATAGCATGGATGGGGCAGTGGAGGTGGCCACTTCGAGGACTAAAATAAAAGTAATAATGGAATTGCATATGACAAAATAGTATAAGAGTCAAGTTTTCAATTGATAGATAATTTCTAGGTGAGCATCCCAAAGAGATCAACCTTAAAGATTTCACATTGCATAGTGGAGTTTGTAGCTTGCTTTTGCATAGTGAAGACCAAAATGGGACACGTTGGAACCTAGGAGAACCTTCTCTTGGAGAGTGTGTTTAAAACTATGGACCCAAAGAAGGACGCTCTATTCCACAAAACATTTTTGGGAAAGAGCTTCTAGCATTAGTAGACCTCCTAGCCATGTAGACACAAATCATTACTTAAGTGTTTGATTTCTCTAGGCTACATAAAAGACTCTTCTTCTCTTTGTATGCCACTAGCCTTGGCTTAGAATAGAGAGCAAGGTAGCAGATATAGTGAATATTCATCTCCAAGGTTATCATCTTTCCTATTTTTTTAAGGTACTTGTCAAGCTCATGATGTATATTTCTTTGGGTAGGACATGGCCGAGATGGTCCAGGCTTGACGATGTAGATGGTCCAGGCTTGACGATGTATAGAGCATCAAGAGCAAGATGAAGAGGACCCCCCCAACAAAAGGAGGAGTTACTATGGGCGTACAAGTAGGCAGAGAATAGTAAGCAATTGGTGAGAAGAGTGTGTGCTAAGGTTTGTGATAGTGCATAAGACTCTGGCCTAAAGAGTTGGGAGATGCTTGCTATAGAGAGGTTGATAAGATAGTTGGGAGTTAGGAATTTTCTTGAGCCACAAAATGTCGTCGTATTTTTAAAAAAGTAAAAATCTTATAGGTATTTCTTGGGCTTGTGGACTTTCTCGGACTGCCATCATCCATGATCTATGGTGCTTATAATACCTGATTTTGTGTCAACCCACTTGCATGTTAATATTTAAATGTCTTAAGTAGCCCAGTGGTTGAAATCTGAGAGTTAAAGATAACCAGCCTAAAGGGGATTGTTTTAGTATAGCACTTTCCAATGAATTTTAGGATAGTACGGTAGTAAAGCAGGATCGCCATGGTGGTCGGTTGCACACTAGGATATTAACAGCCACTAGCATGGTGGTTTGCTTCTATTATTATAAGATGAATGGTATACAATTCATCCGTTTAGGATTTGTGGATTTGTTATGGGATTTAATAAAACCAGTGTGGTGGTTGTTTGGGATATACTAAAAACAAGCATGGGAATTATCATTTGAGATTTACAAAAACAAATGGGGTGGTTAGTTTGGGATTTACTAAAAGAAGCATAGTCTCAAATACATTTTCCATTTTCCACGATAAGTGAAATATTGTTTCCTTGCAATGAGACTACATTTTCTTAGTACTATCTTAGTCGTCCTCGTCCACTGCTCCAAGATAGCCCAAGATGTGCTCATATGTGTTTAAATCCAATTTGAAGACACTCTTGCCCTTCTTTCATTGTGGCATAGGCTGCATGTGGAACTTAATAGCTCTTACTAGATGAGAGTACACAAATGTTTATAGAATCTTATGTAGTAGTTCGTAATTGCGGACTCCTTGGATGTTTTTTTGCACCAAAAAGCTCTGACTACTACATCCCACTTCTCATAGGTTGTTCCTCAATTATCCTTAAATGCTTCCTCAACCTTGTGCTTAGGTTTTGTGCACTATAACAGAAAGTATGGGTCATCTTTCTCATTCTCCCCAGAGGCAACGACAATTACAAAGTTATCCCCTTCTTCTAGATAGTCATTGAGGTAATCAAAACTCTCCCTAAACTATGGCGAGTCATTGTTTTCCTCTCCATTGTTTGTCACTCCATCTGAATGTAGAGGGAAAACTCTTTTTCACTACTAAAACAAGATAAAACACAATACGTGCAAAAATGCAGTCTAATTAAAGTATATAATAAATCTAAATTAAACCAATCATCTAATAATTGAACTAATCAAGCTACTAGAAGCAATACAATTTCAACCACCGTGCTAGTTTAGGATAGTCACAATTTTAACTATCGCGATGGTTGGTTTAGGAGAGTCACAATTTCAATCATCGGGCTGATTTAGGACACTGATTTAGGACACGTTTAGAAAAGTCAACCACCGGGATGGTTTAGGACACATTTAGGACACAGTCACAATTTCAACTACCGGGCAAGTTTAGGACAGTCACAATTTCAACCACAAGGTTGGTTTAGCCTGACGGTCTCAACTTTACATATTAGACAACAACAAGTATATTGCTTTTCATTTTTGAATTTCACAATTAGAAAATAACATTTTACAATTAGAAAATAACAATATATTGCTTTTCATTTCTGAATTTCACAATTTCAATCAGTAAAATTGATGTTTGTCTTAAACCAGCACCGGGTTGGTTTAGGACAATCACATTAATTCCAAGCCATCCTGGTCTAGAAATTAAGTGGTATATGACCCGAATAGCAAAAATTAAATTTAACTAATTTAAGTACTAAGAAACACAATAATTTCAACCACTGAGACAATGAACAACTAATGTCTGCTCAACCACGCTAGTTCAAGAGAATCACATAGCTGGTGATTGAGCTGAAGCAAGCACGGTTGCATGATGTTCTAACCATCGGGTTGGTTTAGCAAAATAACAATATATTGCTTTTCTATTGCTAAATATATTGTTGTTAATTTCTGCTCAACCATGCCACCGGGATGGTCAACAACTAATGTTTGTTCAACCACGCTAGTTCAAGACAATCACATGATTGGTCATTGAGCTGAAGCAACCATGGTTTAACTAATGTTTGTTCAACTACACTCGTTTAGGACAATCACATAACTGGTGATTAAGTTGAAGCAGCCATGGTTGCATGATGTTTCAACCACCACATTGGTTTAGTAAAATAACAATATATTGCTTTTATGTTGTGAAATATATTGCTTTTAATTTTGCTCGACCACGCCATTGGGCTGGTCAACAACTAATGTCTTTTCAACCATGCTCATTCAAGACAATCACATAACTAGTGATTGAGAGCTGAAACAGCCTACGGTTGCATGATGTTCCAACCATAGAGCTGGTTTAGGACAATCACATTTAGTCCAAGCCTAGTTTAAGAAATGAAACGAGTAAACTATCCCAAAGCTCAATCATAAACAACCACTGGGCAAGTTTAAGCACCACTGACCTGCGTTGTATCAAGCATGTGGATGATGTGCTCCTAAAATACCTTGCATCCCATCTGCTTTTTACATATATCCTTTTTATTTGGGGAAACTCTTGTATTTTTATGCCAAACGTCATCACTCTAGAAAATGACTTTCGCACTTAGGCTCTCTCTCCTTTTCTTGTGTTCTGTTGATGCCCATAGACTTCTCGGATCGGGATGATCATGCATTGCTTTTGCTCTACATTCAATCGTTGGAGCCACGTTGGTCCTTCTAATTGATAACATCTTCGACATTGTGCGTCCAAGCCATTTCTTCTTTGTTTTAAGGGACACCAATATAGCTAATGTCACCCTCTTTGCAACTAGTTGATCTAAGCTATACACCCCTTTCACTTTCTGCAGGCCATTTCTCAGGTTAGAGAGCATCACCTCGTGGGTGTGCATCTCTTGAGGTGTTGGTAGGGTTGTTACTCTACGAACTTTAGGGTGCAACATCAAGCCATTCACCTGAATGGCTTGATGTTGTTGCCTTGAATGCTCCCACCGACTGTGACACCACAACTCGTGTTCTTCACTCCGATGGCAATGATTGAATGTGTTTATCTACAACATAAAAGTCTTCTTTCTTCTCATTGTTTCTCCCTTCATAATAGTTGCAAAAGTGTCTTTCGTTTTGCTGTTTTGATATCGTGCCATTGCTTTTCTCGACCCACAATATCTATTCCTTGTGCCTTGACCAAGATTTTCATTTTTCATGTCTTGTAGCCTCTGTTTGCTTCTCTTGTAAGCCATGGCGAGTTGCATGTTGCCATTGACACCGTGGTCACGATCACTCCAGAATAGACCTAGAGAAACTAGCTTGTGAGGCGAGCAAAGAATAGAAGACAACTTACCCAATTGAAGACAATGCTAAACCAAAGTCTGCGCAAGGTCACATCGAGGTACGTGCGGGTTGCACAGTGTGGATAGGTTGCAAGTACTTAACATTGCAAGAACAATGTGAAAACTTGAAATTTGCAGGAGTAGAAAAATTTTCAGCCGCTAGGTTTTCCCCCTTTGGCGATACACTTTAGCAAAATTGGATATTCCAAACAAGTGCAATGTGGCCTAAAATGCTTCAAAATATAAATAGGCCAAAGGGCACGCTATCAGGTTTGGCGCCATGTATTATGAAATGCAATGACCTTTGGGATGGTTATGAGCCATATAGCAAGCAAGTGCATGGAGAAAGAAACAATTCAGAATTATAAAGTGTTGGATTATTAAAAGATCTTTGCACATGCACCAAATTGCACATTTTCAACTTCTTCCACTTTAGGGTGAATTAAGATACCAATATCAACAACCATCAATGTTTTAAAATCACCATGTAGTAGTCCTGCTAGTTTTTCAACAAATCAAAAAAAAGTTATGGAGCAAGCCCTCAAATGGGTGTGCATCACTTTAGCACAACATTGGAGTCCCATTAACCCATGCCTAATGTTCTCATCATTTCGGTATGTTCTTGGGTTGAGGAGAAGCTCACATAGTGTATTTTTGAATTATTATTTGGTTGCATGTATGTACAGGTCAAAAGTTTGATGTTTTTGAATAAATTGCTATATCCTATAGTCTCTTTAGGATGCATGCTTCACCTGCAACATAGCACTTGTAATGCTTTAACAATCTCATTTCGAATGCTTATTCCATAATTTTTTTGTCTCATATTCAAGTTTGCAATCTGTACTGCAACTTGAAGACAAAGTTTGCCAAATTACATTGAGCAATGCATAAGTTAGGGGTCATGCAAGATACCCATATACAAAAAGTTCCTTGAATCTCACCAAGATCAAAGTTCTCTAATTGCTATCAGATATTAGTATCTTAGAAACGAGATGGATCATAATTGATCTTGGGTCAACTAGAGGGAAAAAAAAACCCCTGACTCTATGAGCTACCCTTGGCTGATATTAAAATCTAGCACTCTCCATATCAAACAGCCAGTTACAAAGCATGTTCTCCTTGTAGCTATTTTCCTACCTCGTCTCTGTGTCTGTTTCTACGAGGAGGTCATCCAACATTGTTCTTAGATAGAACATGCACATTCCAAATTCTTTTGGGTATGCCATATATTTGTAGTAGGTGGATCAGTGTACAGAGTTTTGAGGCTAGATTTCATAATGGGCTCTTAGTTGTGTCTGCAGTGCACTTAAATAGGGAGAGAGTTCATTGAGCTCGGCCTTCTCATTCTTCTTTCATGTAACCTGACATGTCCACATCTCATCATTCAACTGAGGTGAGTAGTCTTCTCTGTCAGTGTGTTGGAACTCTAGCAAAGATATGCAAAGATAATGTGTGAGCAATGACTTCCATACATGGAATTTACAAACTTCCATACATGGAATTTACAAAAAGAATCACAAATACATGGGGTGATGTCACAAGAATCTATGTGAGGACCTACAATTACTCACTTGCTAATTACCACCACCGGGCTTGCATGATCAGTAGAGTGCAGCTAATTACCAATCACTAGGCTTGCATGCTCAGTAGAGTGCAGTTAATTAACCAATCATTGGGCTTACATGCTCAGTAGAGTATTGGTAATTACCACAATTAATTACTAGTTAATTACCAAGACAATTTCACAAGAATCTATGTGAACTCCTAAATGAATGAATTGTAAATAAATCCTAAATCTTAAATGAATGAATTGTATGACATTCATGAAGCTTGTAGGAGAGCTCATTGATCCCGACCTTTTGATCTCGGGTTTCTCATTCTTCTTTCATACGACCTGACATGTCCACCTCTCATCATTGGCCTGAGGTGGATAGTCTTCTCTCTTAGCGTGTTGGGACTCTAGTAAAGATATGCAAAGATAATGTGCAAGTAGAATAATACTAGTAATAATAGAAGCAAACCACCATGCTGGTGGTAGTTAATATCCCAGTGTGCAACCAACCACCACGCTAGCGACCACTTATCCTGTATTAGAGGGGTGGTCGGCCCCTAAAAAAGACCCGAGTAATATATATCCAAGATTTACTCTTATACATTCTGAATTGGTTTCACTCAAAATGAAAAATTAGTTCTGAGGTTGAAGTCGAAACAAAAAAAAAGATGGGTGAAAATAAAAAAATGGAGTAGCCGAAGCTCCAAGAGATCAAGTGTGCCATCTCTGAAGAACTTTATATTCACACAAGGCTTTCAAGATAGTGGCACAACATAGAGCACAGTGGGAGCCTTCAGCATACATATATTATTATATGTATGTATGTATGTATATATATATATATATATATCTTAACAATTGCACTTACATTGAGAAATATGAAATCCCATAACTAATCCACAATTCCTAAACGAATGAATTGTATGCCATTCATCTTGTCTTATAACAATAATAATAGAAGCAAACACCGTGCTGGTGGCAGTTTTATTCCTAGTGTATAACCAACCACCGTGGTGACGATCAACCACCACGCGGGTGGTAGTTACGTTAATATCCTTGTAATAATAGAAGCAAACCACCGTGCTGGTGGAAGTTAATATCCTAGTGCACAACCAACCAGTGCTATTATACTAGAAGCTATTATACTAGAATGAATCGCATTGCTACAAATTGTTATCCTAAAATAGATACATTGCCCAAGTAAACTCTAGAGAAAATTAATAATTCAATAGATTACATACAGATTACATATATTATATCTCAAAGACCCATTTCCTTTAGATTACATCTCAAAGACTCCTTTCCTTTAGGGGGCTGGTTCCACATTACTTGGAGCAGGTCGCCTTTTTGAGCTCCCTGATTGTAGGCTCAGCCCTCCTTGCTCCTTTCCTGAAGGGGGTTGGCTCCTTCCTTCACGGGCCTGACCCTTCCCTTCATGTCGCTTCCTCTTTCCTAGCTTTGAGCTTCTTGGTTGCACACCTTCTTGCTCCTTGCATGAAGGGGCTAGTTCCTCCCTTTAGGCTCCTTTTCCTCGCAATCAGTTGGCCTTTAATTCAAGCTCCTTGTTTTTTGCATTTTTTCCCAAATGGAAAATTGAGCTACAGCATCTACTTTGTCGTTGTAGAGATAGCTGTACAGGTAGGCACATTTGATCTATCGATGACCTAGGCAATGGCAAGTGGCATTCTCTACATAGCAATCTTGCATGCACAAATGCCCCAAAGAAAAAAACATGCACAGTATGGTAGCACATAGGCCATCAGATCATGTCGTCATCTATGATGGGGGTATGGCAGACCATGAATTTCAAACCCTACTGCTGCATAACAGGATAGGCATCTGATTTAACTATTTCGGCCACTAATATAACAGTCTTTCTTTGTGCATGATGAAGTTTCTTCTTGATTGCTTCCTCCCTCATCCTAAGGCTGTGGATATTCTCCTTCATCTCCTCCACTCTTTGCTCACTACATGCAACAACTTCATCTTATTCTTTCACCATCTCTTGAAGCTACTTAAATTGCTCAAAAAGATCAACATGGGCCGTTTCCAAGACTTCCACTCTAGTTTGGAAATCTCTCACGATGAGGACTACTTTTCAAAACTTTCTAAAGCCACTATAAGCTTGTGCACAGCCCTATCATAATCTTATTGCAGGGTCTTGTAGCTTACTCTTTGAACTTCTGCTAGTGTTTCTAGATAACAAACCCCACGTTGGCTTCTACAACTTGCTCCACTGTGGTTGCTCTCTGCATCCTTCTTGGTTTGGAGAACTACCTCATTGTCTTCTCCACCCTAGGTGCTCTCCACCCTGGCTACTATCCACCCCATCCTTGTTGGGATATCTCAAGGTGTATGCCTCAGGCACACCTTATGTTTCTATGTGTGAGTGCTAGAGGCACAGTTAGGTGCCCACAAGCACAGTTAGGTGGTGGAGAGCCACATAGGATGATTGAGTGAATCTAGGAGCAGATTGAGGAGATGATTGAGGAGCTTTGAGGTCATCAGTGATGTCAGTGACCTTGTATGAGGTGCCTACTTAAGGACCTCTTTCTTCTTCATTCTATAAGCAAGTATTCTGAGTTTGTGTCCACTCTACTCTTTCTTTTCAGTATTCCAACATGGTATCAGAGCCTTACTGGCCACCTTGATCCCTATCCAAGTTTGCCTTGTACCCTAGCTAGCTCTGCCACGTGTCACAACCTCCTTCATCTTCTTCCCCCAACTTCATCTCTTGCAATGACCTGCTGATCTTGAGAGACTCAATCCAGCACATCCATTCATCCATTTCAGCAATGCTTCTGGGAGCTTCCTCCTAACATCAGGTCGAACTCACTGACCGGCGGAATTTGAAGAAGAAGTTGCAGAACTGCCCCGTTTTTCTTTCAACTATCGATTCCTTCTCCAACTGTAGCTGCTCATCCACCAAACTGTTGGCAAAATGCTCTCATAGGAGCCTGCGCGACTTCATTACGATCCTATCTGTGGAGTTTGGAAGCCTATCTTCCAGTAAACAAGCTGCTAGAAGCATAAAATCGTGTTTTTCTGCACGGATTTGACGATTTTCTGCTCGACGATTTGCGTATCCATTTCGCCTGTCTTTTGGGCTGCTACTGGGTGACTTCATGACCTTTCATTTCATGCCAAAGTCCCCTTGAAAGCTTGCTATAGTGGCTCGAATCTGGAGGTCAAAGATTGCTGCAGTTTTCTTCACTTGCTTTACTTGCTTAAGTCAAAGTTTGACTTCAAAGCTGACTGCAGCTTGACTACAGTAAAATTCCAGCTAGTTGCTGCCCGTTGTTCACATGTCTTTGGTTGCTATCGATTTGGACTGAGTATCTCACACATTGATAATTTGCTTTGAGCCATTATTATTCAAACCATAGTAAAAACATAGTCAAAGTTCATTTTTACTTCTTGATCAAGATGCATTCCAAGGATAATGATTTAAGCTTCAAGTTTTTTGGAACATCATTTCATACATGGCAAACTAGGATCAAGTTGGTCCTCGTGAAGAAAAGCTTATGGAATATTGTAAATGAAAAAGAGAAGAATCCTCAGGATCCTACTCAAGCCACTGCATCGGAAGTTCGCAACGACAAGGCAAGAGCCAAAGCAAAGAAAGAAAGTGCAAATCTACTTTCAGTTGAGTCTCCACAAGATGAGGCATCCCATGAAGATTATGATTTTTAAATCATCTCTATGTATGCTCCAGATCACTCTTTTTATGTCAAGGTACTCAGCCTGGATAGTCCTCCAAAATGAATGAAAATAAATTATTGTGTGTTGTGTGTTTTGTAAACACCTCTGGTCACCTTATGATGTAGGCCATGTGTATGTTTGTTCCATGGTACCTCCTACAGACATTGTGTGCATGTACATGTAGGGGAGATAACCATTGGAAGGTCTGTTTGTATCCCTTTCTGTTTACCTTACACCCAAGGGAACCCTTGCTAGCATGAGAACCTAGCCATAGATTTATCCTTGACCACCATGAGATGGCATGAGAAACTATGAGACTAGATGTATCCTTGACATAGCCTGAGGCATTTCCTTGAGGGGGGGTTTGTTGGGATATCTCAAGGTGTATGCCTCAGGCACACCTTATGTTTCTATGTGTGAGTGCTAGAGGCACAGTTAGGTGCCCACAAGCACAGTTAGGTGGTGGAGAGCCACATAGGATGATTGAGTGAATCTAGGAGCAGATTGAGGAGCTTTGAGGTCATCAGTGATGTCAGTGACCTTGTATGAGGTGCCTACTTAAGGACCTCTTTCTTCTTCATTCTATAAGCAAGTATTCTGAGTTTGTGTCCACTCTACTCTTTCTTTTCAGTATTCCAACAATCCTTCCTAGCCTTGAAGCCTCCATATGGCTATCTCAATTCTACATCGAGACCTGCATCGATCCCTCAGAATCGTGACCTCCAAGAGCAAGCTCCAAAGAGCCTGCACAACAAAGCCTTGCATAAGGTACTCCCTACGAACAAGATGACCTCACAGTGCAATGAGCAAAGGGCCCAATTCATGTGTGCCCATCCACAATTTAGCATAAGGTTTGTCTTCCAACATAGTGTCAGACTGCAGAGCATAAAGTCAGCCAACCTCGCTTTGCTCTTCATAAAGGCCCCAGTCATAGTTTTGAACTATGCATTTGAGCTTCCATGCTCTCATCTTCATGGCCCAGCTACTCGATCTCTCCACAACGTGCGCGACTTGACCAACAGACTCTTGGCTCCATCTACCAAGTCACAATGCCAAGCGACCTACAACGGTAGTGCATCCATAGTGCCCAGAAGCTCTTTGAGCCAGTAGCATGGGCTCCTAGTAGCTGCGCTCCACTAGCCACCTAGCTCTTCGCATAGCTCTGCCCAAGGCTCCATGCACATGGGCCAGCCCTTCAACCATGCGACTTCGATGCCTCCTCCAACAGACGGATGACAGCCTCTCCTCCACAAGCCTCCAAGTCTCCAACGTGGCTCCCTCAACGAGCCTGCATGCCATAGCCAAACGAACACCTTCTACAATGCCTTGGCTCACGATCGGCTTCGTCATCTACCTTTAGAAGGAGACGAAATCTCCAATAGATTCTGGTAGCTCTCCAAACAACATGTGGCAGGTGGCCACGCTAGTCTTATCACCAACAGGGTTGGTCACCCTATTGACAAGTGGCAAATAGGGCTAGTTTTTGAGCTAACCATGGTTAGAGGAGTTTGACCTTGGGTCAAACAAGGATAAGGTTGGTTACATAACCCAGGGTCAGGTCAACCTCCAGTTAATGTACGGTCAAAATTATGACACATGGCACCCTTATCCTCACTGCCATGTAGCATCACTACCACCTCACCTGCCACCTCATCACTGCCACATGGTAGTCTCTTGATAGGCACAATGATCCCTCTACAAGCACCAATAGTGCTCCATAGTCATTGCATGCGACCACTCCTATCACCTCAGCACAGGGCTTCACTGGCACACCTCCTGCTAGGCACAGTCGACCCCCTAACTGCCACATCATTGAGCACATTTGCATGACACTTTGAGTACGTTTCTTACACCATGTCTACGACTACCAACCTCAGTTTGGAGGCATCTGCTAAGCTAGACAACTCCAATTACGGCACAAGGAAATACCAAATGGAGACCATTCTTGTACTTTAGGACAATTGGGAGTATGTCGATGGATCTACACCTAGACCATTGGATGATCCAGCCAGCAGTAGCTCTACTCCACTTGTTGTCACAGCACCAAAAAAGCGGGATCTATAGCTACACAAATAGTTTTCGCACCTATAGGCAGATCCTACCATTGCCTGAGCTCAGGTAGAATGGGATAAGAAAGATAAGTATGCATATCATCTGATCAAGCAAAATGTGCAAGATGTCATGCTAGGACATCTCAACACAGTCAAGACATGGAAAGAAGCATGGGATATGTTTGTAGCTCTCTATGAGTCAAAGAATACTTCCAGGATTCTCACACTAAGAAACCAAATCAACCAGAGTTTCTGCAACAGTAGCAAAATTGGTCATGCTTATGTACTCCGAATAAAAGACTACAACAATCAACTCACAGCAGCAGGAGAGACTATGAATTTAGCAGAAATGGTTTAAGTCATCCTAAATGGACTAGGAGAGGGATACGAGAATCTAGTCCAAATTATTGCCATTCAACGGAAAATTTCAACACTAGAAGAGCTCCAGTCAGTCTTACTTGATGAAGAACTTAGGGCATAGGCCATTCAAGCATGCAAGGTCATTCTAATGATCAGGCATTCACAGCTTTAGACACAAGCAGAGGTAGAGGCAGAGGAAGAGTAGATCATTCCAGCAAAGTGGTCATCATCAGCAACAAAATCAAAGTTAGCATCAGCATCAGCATCATCCTCAGCAACATCAGAATTAGCAAAGAGGATATCATTCCAACTAAGGAAGACTTCAAGGACAAGGAAATGCATCCACCAATGTGTCAAACATCTAGTGCAACTACTGTCACAAGTTTGGACACTATGAAAGAGATTGCTGCAAGAAGCAGTATGACCAAGGCGGTCAATCCAGCAGTAATCGAGGGAATTTTGGCGGAAGTGGAAATCATTGTGGTGGACATTCTAGTCCCAATCATTTTGCAAATGAACATGGAATATGTTTCTTGTAAATGAGGAAATGTAGAAAACTGATACAATGTATCTAGACACTGATTGCAATCCCAAAGAAGATTTCAGCTATCAAGTCAAGCAAGTGGAATAGGATCCTTGGTATATCGACAGTAGTGCATCATCTCACATGACAAATCATCAGGAATGGTTCACAGAGATGAAACCATTAGAAGGTCAAAAGAATGTCATCTACACAGTAGATAATAATAGTTCAAGGGATAGGTGTTATCCCTATGAACAATTTCATTGGTACGAAAGGATTGGTGAAAGATGTGCTCTATGGTCCGAAGCTCAACAAGAACCTTTTTTTAGTAGGTCAAATGACAGAACACAATTATCGAGTCATCTTTGATGGAGATGAATGCATTATCAGAGACAAATGCAAAAGATGCCAACTAGTAGCAAAAGGTGTCAAGGAAGGATGAGTGTATAGAATTCTAGCTACAATATCAAAGAAGCATGCCATGTCAACTCAATCGTAACAGATGCCACGATCTACAAAATGGCACAAGAGATATGGTCATATCAATTTCAAGTACATGTTAGATCTCAGGAATCATAATATGGTAATCGGGATTCCTAAGCTACAGTTTCTTGGAAAAGATTGCGAAGCATGCTGCTTCAGCAAACAAAAGCGAACCAACTTTGGCAGAAGTACCTCTCGTGCATGAGGTATTCTTGATTTGATACATATAGATGTATGGGGTTATGGCCAGACCTGCAGCATCAATGGTTCACTTTACTACTTGACTTTCATTGATGACTATAGCAAATATTGTTGGGTCTACTTTCTGAAAGAGAAATTTGAAGTGTTTTCCAAATTTCAAGAATTCAAAGCCATGGTAGAAAACCAGATAGGTAGAAAGATCAAAGTCATGAGATCAGATAGAGGAGGTGAATACATGTCTTCAGCATTCATGATCTTTTTCAGAAATCACGGCATTCGAAGACAATTCACATGTGCAAATACTCCTTAGCAGAATGCAAGAGCTGAAAAGAAGAATGAAACTTTAGCAGACAATAATGCTTACTAGTGAAAAGCATTTTCTGAATCAGTATTGGACAGAAGCAATAGCCACTACAAACTACTTGCTTAATCGGCTTCCTACCAAACCAATATAGGGTTTGACTCCTTATGAAGCATCCACTGGACACAAGCCACACATCGGGCATCTCCGCATATTTGGTTGCATATCATATGCCCACATACATGATGATCATCGCACGAAATTGGATGCAAAGTCACGCAAATGCATCATGGTTGGCTATAGTGAAGAAAGCAAAGCATACAAGTTGTATGATCCCATCAACCGCAAGGTCATTATCTCTAGAGATGTAATCTTTGATGAGGAATCAGAATGGAAAACCTCAAGCACACACGAGAATGGAAAACCCCTAATTATGCTCTTATGATTACCATCATGGCTACAGAAGAGCCAGTGTACTTCGAAGATGCAGTAGACAAGATAGAATGGCAAACTACTATGAATGAAGAAATGGATGCTTTGTATAAGAATAATACTTGGGAATTATGCGACCTTCCACCAGGAAAGAAGGCCATAGCAAACAAATGGATATACAAAGTGAAGTACAATCCAAATGGAAGTATTCAAAGATACAAATCCAGACTAGTTGCAAAAGGATTTGCACATTAATATAGTCAAAACTATGATAAGACTTATGCTCCAGTAGCAAATATGGGTTCCATACGGTTCTTGATATCACTAGCGACACCCATTAGATGGAATGTGTATCAGCTCGATGTCAAGAATGCATTTCTCAATCGTTATCTAGACGAGGAAGTCTACATGCAACAACTAGTAGGTTATGTTGAACCAGGAAAAGAGTTTCTTTCTCTTCGACTGAAGCAAAATATAGAGCACTCACTACAAGTGCATGTGAGGCTAATGGCTTAGAAGACTATTGTCAAAAACAGATTACTTTGATGAGTCAAAGCCAACAACAATATACTGTGATAATCAATCGACTCAAGCATTGGCCAAGAATCCAGTATATCACTCCAGGACAAAGCACATTGATGTCAGAGAGCACTTCATTAGAGAAAGAGTATTACTTGGTGACATCACACTGTAGCATTGTGATAGCAAAGAGAATGTTGCAGACGTCTTTACCAAACCACTCGGTAAAGAGATTTTCGAGAAACACCGACTAGCTCTTGGTTTGATGCAGAGGAAGGGCATTCCCATTAAAGGGGTGTGATGGAATGTAATGTTCAGTCCTTCTTCGATTCCCTAGTATCATCATCTTGAGGGAAGGCCTACTTCATGATGTTTATCTTGAGGGAAGGTGTTGAGAGTTCATGCTCAACATCATGTGATCATGTGTGCATATCAGTGATCATATGTGCATAGCACTAACCCAATAGAGTGCTATAAAGGAAAGAGTTAGATGCCCTAACCCTAACCCTAAATGGGTTTGTATATATTCTACATTTTCAACTAAATCTAATGTACACTTAGTCATTTGTGGTGTGCTCTCTAACTGCGCCCTCTCTCCTCATCTCCACTTTTCTCCTCTCCCCTCTTCATATTTTTTCAATGTCCCCATCACTTCTAACTTCTTCAAGCCTATCTCAGAGCTCCATGATGGGCTTCTCTCCTTCTTCTCTTCTATGCCTTTCAATGTCAACCATTTTTGTAGTGACCTCAGCTTGCTCTTGTGCTTGACAGGCCTCGCATTTGCCTCCTCCACCATTCACCGAGCTTGCATGCTCAATAGAGTTCTAGAGTGCATGGTAATGAGTGATTAGAGGTGATTAGGCTTTATGATTTACTTTTGTGTAATTATTGTCGGGTGGTGGTGGCTTGCATCAGCCATGTCTGTCGTGGCTAAGATTCCACTGGGCTGGCAATTAATTACCAACCATCGTAGTGGCCTGCAATCGCTCACCTACCAGCTACCACCACTGGGCATTTGCTTCAATTACCAGCCATGTTATAAATAATTAATTGCCATTGCTCATCTAGGGTGGCACCTAAGATTCCACGGTCGCCACGATGGCCTATAATTGATATGGATGGGACACTGGGCCTCTGAGCCTTGAGCCACCATGGTGGCTCAAACTTTATAATATATAAGATCTGTGGCATTCGGCATTTTACTACGTTGCTCTCATCTGCCCATGCTCTGCTACTTTGCTCCACACACCCTCCTCCTGCTCTCTTCCACCCCTACTCTACTTTGCTCTGTGCTCCCTCCTCAAACTTTCATCACTCATGTGCTCCCTTGCTCATTTGCTCCACTGCTCACCCACTCATCTTCACCATGCCTATTATTGTAACTACTACCATGCCTCAATGCAATGTGATCCCAATGTTATCTACCTTTTTGTATAAGGTGATTGTGTTGCACTCATCTAGACTGGAAATGTTGGTTCTAGTGGACACCCTTTGTTCCCATGGTTTATTTCCCCCATATTTGCATGTCACCACCTTGGATGACATGGTCACAGAGTAACTCTATATCACTGTGCTGTATGGGTTCCCCCTAGATGTCGATAAAGGGCTCTAGATTTTTAGAGCAGAGTACTCTCTTCTCATTGGGGGAGACCGTAATATGAGTCTTGGCAATGTGTATGGTCTTTGGCCTCTCATCATCTCCTCCATTGGCTCCCTAAAAAGTTTTAATGCAACAAGCTGGTGGGCTGGTGGCAATACTGAGTTGTACAAATTTCCTCTTACTCCAACGAGGCTCATAACAACTCAACAATGGTGGTTGGATGTAATATTTTGGCCTCTAAGGCTCTCAACAATCTTTTGGCTCACTAGATGTAATCTTTTGGTCTCTATGGCTCTCAGCAATTGCTGAGTTTTTACATTTATGTAATCCCTTTTGTCCAATTTGAGGCTCTCAGTATGCATTGTTGTTAACTTTTTATATTTGAGTGGTTATGGTTGCTAGATGTAATATTTTGGCCTCTAAGGCTCTCAGGAATTGCTGGGGTTTTATAAATGTAAGATCCTCTGTTCAATTTTTGCTCAGTATAAGTTGTTGTTAATTTTTATATAACCTATTATTGGATGTAGACATCATCTCTTTTGCTGAATTTCACTTAATGAATTGTAGTTGATTATCTGGATGGCACCATTAGGCATCCAATCATTGTGGTGGCTCGGAATACTTTTTCCCTCATTTAGGATTTACTGCAACAAGGACTAAAATACCAGCAAAGTAGGACTACAATTTCCTTGGTTTAGGACCAAAACATAGCTAAAATAGCTCCAACAACCCACTGTTGTGGTTGCATGGAGATACATCTAGAAAAATACAATTAAACTTTTAGAAAATGCAATTGACTATATGGCCCTTGACGATATGGCCCTTGAGGGTTCCCCTCTAAGGGAAAGGGCCATATCATCAATTGCATTTTCCTTAGTTGCACAAGGAAATACATTTTCCTTGGTACACAAATATATAACTCCAAGAACCAACATGGTGGTTGTCATAGATCTCCTTCTATTTGTGAGCACGGTGGTCATCATAGATCTCCTCTTGTGATATGTATAAATCGGTAACGGAGGCATAACTCCAAGAACTAGTGTGGTGGCGCTTCAAGCCAACCTTGAATTCTGGGCAGATAAGTGGTCAGGCCAAAGATTGCACTGCGATGATGTTTAAAATGATAGATTGTGTCTCATTATTATGCCAAGAACTAGTGCAGTGGTCTCTCCAATCTAATCTTAAATTTTCACTCAATTTTCATGATTTGCATGGGCGTGCTGCCCAGTGATAGGTGGCAAAGCTATGGCAAAAGGCTACACAACCAATGACAGGTTGTCAAAGACAACGCTATGGCAATGTTTAGAATGATAGATTGCATCTCATTATTATGCCAAGAACCAGCACAGTGGTCTCTCCAAGACAACCTTGAATTTTAATGATCTACATGGGTGCACTACCCAGTGACAGGTGGCAAAGTTGTGGCAAAAGGCTACACAATGATAGGTGGTCAGGCCAGAGACTGCGCTACATGAAGCAATGCAGAGATGCACGATGTAGTGAAAAGCTACCATGTGTTAAACTCTGCGGTGTTTAGAATAAATAGATTGTATCTCAACACCTATTTCATTAATTTTGGACTCGTGCACTATCCAAAATCATTTTGTGAGATAATTTTGGATAAAACATTTAAAGAAAAGAGGCTCTTATAAAACAAAACATTGAGTCAAAAAGGAAGATTTAAAAAAATCAAATTAGAAAAAATGACGTGAGAGACATCGCATTGTTAAAAGAGACAAAAAGTAAGATTTTAAAAAATCAAATTAGAAAAAATGGCATGACATGTTATTAAAACTAGAGTACATTTCAAAAAGAGCACATCACATTTGTACAAGAAGTAGATCATATAACTCAAAGCCATATGGTCTCAAAAAACACCTTAATACAGTCTCTCTTATCTTCTTCACCCAAAGTCTAGAAGATCTCATCATTGGTCTCTCTTATCTTCTCAATAACCCAATCTTTCACTACCTCCACAGCTGTATCCTCAACATAATTACATGCAAAGAAGAAATTTAAGCAATCACAAATTGTTTCTTTATAATTTCTTTGTGAGGCTCTTATTGTTCTCTCAGCAAGTGAAATAGACTAAGTGGTAATTAAAGGTTAGCAAGCTTTATCAAATAAGGATAAATGTAATTTGGCAAAGATCCAGATGACAAACCTTGGCTTATGGTGGCAAAGAGAGGTTGTCATTAGTCGGTTGCTTCTAGTGGCACTCACACGTTGGGTGCTGATCATGTTGCTTCTTCATCCTTTCATCTTGGTGCCTCAAGATGGAACTAAGGGGAAATAACAAAGGCAAGGTCATAAACCCTTGACATAACCTGCACCCTTGAGGCATTCTCAAGTTCTAAAAGAAAATCACATAAATTTCCCTCTTATGTTTGATTAAAAAGGGGTTATGAGCTTGACCTGAGACAATAATTATCCATATGTCACGTTGAGATTGAATCCCTCACCTAGTACTACCAATCATGTAGGTATACAAGATAGGGGGGATGTTTTGCTATGAAGACTATGGGGCAAATGGAGAGAGATGGCATTGAGGATCCAACCAATATTTTAAGGAAAGAGAGGCAGAAGGTGGTACCTCTCACTGATTGGCCTTTTGTGTGAAGATAGTGGGAGAGAGGGAAGGAGTCTCACTTGCAGCTTTCTCACATACACAATGGGGGAATACACAAGGTGGAGGCTGAAAACAGTTTTCCTCTTCTTAGTTGTGAAAGCCAAAAGAACTCTAGTACAAAGTAATAGAAGAACCCTATATGTGGGTCTCAAACCAAACTCAACTAACTAAGGTGGCATACTAACTGAGCCACGAACTAGTGTAGATAAGGATAGCTGTCATCCAGCTATTATTCGTGGGCGGTGTACCAACCGCATCTGTAGCTAACAAGTCGGTGACATAAATGCACAACGGTCACCCTGGCATATCGCGAGTGGAGCTCGATATCTCAACACTCCCCCTCGAGCTCAATCCCAATTCCTGCACACCAAGCAGGTCTCTGAACTTACGCAGCTTCTCTGCGCCCAATGCCTTCGTGAATATGTCAGCTACCTGATCCTCTGTGCTGACATAAACTAGATCAATAAGACCTAGTAAAACCTTCTCCCGCACATAGTGATAATGCACCTCAATGTGCTTTGTTCTAGCATGATAGACTGGGTTATTTGCCAAGTGTATACTGCTCATGTTGTCACAATAAATGATAACTGGCCCATTTGTAGACTGATGCATATCATAGAGTAGCTTATGCAACCAAGCTACCTCACATGCAGCCATTGCTGCACCCCTGTACTCAGCCTCTGTGCTCGATAAGGCAATTGTAGGCTGTTTCTTGCTGCTCCAAGTGACTACAGCACTCCCAAAAGAGAACACATATCCACTGGTAGATCGTCTATCAGAAATACTACCAGCCCAATCAGCATCAGTGTATCCATGCAACTGTATCTGAACCCCAGCCTCATAAAAGAGTCCATACTATTGCATAGTGTCTAAATTCTAATTGATTCATAGGTGTAGGTTTTAAGTACTAGGATGGGATGCAAATGGTCTACTTTGTGTTTAATTTGCATTATATTTATGTCTACTTTTAATTTTATTTGCATTCCTTAGGTAACCAAGCAACTCTTTCAATAGGGAAATAATTAATTGATCATAGATTTTGTCAAATGCATTAATCTATTGATATATTAACAACTAAAAATGATTATGATCATTGCATACATAAATGATTAGAATATGGCCATTGGATTATATTTGTTTAATAGGTTAGGTGTTAATTGAACATAGCCTTCCTAAAATTCTTTATTATGAAATAATCTAAGGCAAAAAAAATTGATCATAGCTTTCCCTAAATGGACCACTATGAAATATGCTATTCATACATTAACAATGCAAAATGATTATGAACATTGGATGGTTAAATGATTAGACTATGACCATTAGATTATATTTGTTCAATTTAGAAAAGTCAAATTGTGAATTCCATACAATGATTATGGCCTATGGTGCTAGCAATCCAAGCATTCCACTAGATCATATAGTTGAAGTTTCTCTTGTCTCTAGAAAATAACATTTATGTTTTATGAACAAGGACATAAAGTATTGAATTGCTATGATGGCCATCCAATGCATAAAAGTAATCCCTAAGCACCTAAATAAGGTATTATAATAATTAACGAATGTCAAAATTGACTAGGAGCCCATGAACTGTGACTTGTGATGCAAAGGAAGGCCATGCTTTTGTGTTTTATAAATGAATTCCACTATATCGTATAGTACAGTTTCATTTAAGTTTTGTCTTTAAAAAATATTATGTAAGTCCCATTAGCAAGGATATAGATGTAAAAACATATGCATTCTATTGCGTGATCATGAGAATTTATTTTTGGATTGCACATGTCTCATTAAAAGTAGTCCAAGGTAGATTTAAGTAGACTAAAACAAGGCATAAGGAGCTTCTATAAAAAATAAGCACTAGATAAGGTTGCAAGACAGATTTGTCAGATACAATATTCTCGATACAATATGAAGATGTTACATATCCCATGCAAGATGCAAACTATTACATATGCTATGCAATAACCAAATTACTTTAATTTAACAAAATGTAGATGTTGCAATATTTAATTACAATTAACAAAATAATTAAAATTGAAACTCATGTACATTGACAATAGAAATGCAAAATGCCAAAAATTAAAGTTTATTTTTGAATAAAAATTCCAACCCTTATCCTTATCATAGCGAACACATCGTGCCTTAGTGCACTTGTATTCTTCCATCCTAGTCCCTCCACAAATGCTCTCTTATTTCTTACATCCTAGTCCTTCTGATTAACTTGTATTTGTCTTTCACTTTACATCTTCCCTCACTTTCTATCCCTTCAAGACACTCTCTTATTTCTTACATCCTAGTCCTTCTAATTAACTTGTATTCGTCTTATCGCTCTCTCTCTCTCTCACTTGTAATATATTTCACTCGCAAGTATCAATTCCCAATGCTCCACTCACTTAAAGTACATCATTCCCAATGCTCTGCAAAATTTTATTCAGTTGGACAATCTCCACTCAAAGTAGAGCATTACCAATGCTTCTCTCACTTTATTCCAACCCTTATCCTTATCATAGTGAACACATCGTGCCTTAGTGCACTTGTATTCTTCCATCCTAGTCCTTTCACAAACACTCTCTTATTTCTTACATCTTAGTCCTTCTCAGTAACTTGTATTCTTCTATCCTAGTCCTTCCACAAACACTCTCTTCTTTCATCCATCCTGATAACTTGTATTCTTCTATCCTAGTTCTTCCACAAATACTCTCTTCTTTCATCCATCCTAGTGCTTCTCATTAACTTGTATTCTTCCATCCTAGTCCTTCCACAAACACTCTCTTCTTTCTTCCATCGTAGTCCATCTCCCTTTCTTTATCATCTCCCCACCCATGGATGTCCTTGGCATTGTCGAAGACGTGGAGTTCGGAATTAACAGTCTCAAAGAATGGATTCCTGACCAAGGAGCATAGAGAGAGGCCAGAATTCGATAAGGTTCTCCTTTGACACACATGGAGAGAGAGAAATTTGATGCATAAAGGCACGCAGAGAGGGAGGAGACTCTCAAGATAGCAGAGAGTGAAAGACTTTTAAGACGTATGATAAAAGCACGACAAGATCTCTTAGACTTCTTAAGTAACCTTTGTTATCGCAGCTCTCGTCATGGGCGGTGAGTGGAGACTAGGATGGAAGAATACAAGTGCACTAAGGCACGATGTGTTCGCTATGATAAGGATAAGGGTTGGAATAAAGTGAGAGAAGCATTGGGAATGCTCTACTTTAAGTGAGTGGAGACTGTCCAACTGAATAAAATTTTGTAGAGCAATGGGAATGCTATACTTTAAGTGAGTGGAGCATTGGGAATTGATACTTGCGAGTGAAATATATTACAAATATTACATCATCACATATTCATATCAAAATTCTCATCACACAAGGATTTATTTCCAAATAATCACATCATCACACATTCATATCATAAAATTGTGTGCATATAATAATTATATAAATATCATCAGTAAATGCCACTTAAGTAATAAGTCACAAATTGGTGTATAATCAACAAAAACTACAAACACAACATCATACATGCATCACAACTCTTTTGATGCTTCTAGTGGAGACTGTGGCAACTCTTCTGATGCTTCCAACGTAGGCTGTGGTGCTCTAGATGTACACTCAATCTCTACTTCTTCTGAAGTATGTAGTGCTTTCGGAGTAGACTCAGTATCCTCTTCCTTAAATGCAAGGGGAGGCTGTGGCAACTCTTCTGATGCTTCCAGTGGAGGCTGTGGTGCTATAGGTGTACACTGAGTCTCTACTTCTTCTATAGTGTGCAGTGCTTTCATAGTAGCCTCAGTCTCCTCTTCCTTAAATGCAAGCTCTGATATTGCTTCAGTTGCACATTGTATTCTAATGGTAGCAATTAGGTCTCGAATGATTTCAGCCCTAAACAATTGTATATCCTCCTCTGAATATTTGAGCTCCAAAGAGTCTTCTGATGAGATATGTGGCTTAAGTGAGAAAATTTCTTTGAAAATCAACATGCAGTTGTAGGCAACTCTCCACCCACAACTATGCCCATCTTCTTGCTCTACTATTAAACGCTTTTGGAAGTCTACCGAGTCTTTGTACTGTCCTGTTTCTCTGATAGTAGATACCAACTTCTCAATCGACTTGCTCATCATGACATATTAGTGTGTCTATTACATAAGGTACATAATATAGAAGTAACAACAGATTAATAGAATACTTACATTTGCACTGAGCCATGAAAGCTTGCAATCGAGTTAACAAACCAACAATAGTTGTCTTCAAGGTCCCAAACCACCAGACTCCAATGTTCCCTACACGAATAATTAAGAACCATTATTATTTTACACAATGTTGCCAGTATAAGATGAAAATAAAGGTTGCCATGATACTTACATCTCGTGATATGCCATAAATAGGACTCGCACGCCATGTAAATGTAAAGGCTGTAACCATTTACAAACATCGGCTATTGTCTTTTTGCTATCGCTAAGTATAGGAGAAAGGAGGGAATCCAACATATACACATGGTTTTGTACGGCTCTACCAAATCGTGAGATAACTATACTGAACCAACAAATAAATAAATATTAGCTTATTATATTTAATCAAAATATTGAATTATCAAGCAGAGAAAAAGTTTGTATCAAACCTGAGAATGGCCATCATAACGTTGTTATTGACCTCATTTGAAGCTCTAGAGAGGATTGAAATCTCCTCTCCCCAAAATTCAAGATACTGAGGTCTATGTTGAATCATAACCCTAACATTAAAAGAGCTTCCCAATTCTTCCAATGAAGCCATGTTTGTAGAGTTGAGGTCTTCTATCCCCTTTGACTCTTTGATGGCATTCATTTCACACTCCTCTGAGCCATTATCTATTTGCCTTGTGGGAGGGTCCATAATGTCGCCCTTAATGATTGCTCGAATGGTACATGTTATAAATGCATAGAGATGCAAATCCGTATATGTTGATAGTGTGGTGTCATTTTGTATCTCAAAAATTTGACCAAGTACCAAAAAGCAATTGTAGCCCACCCTCCATCCACAATTATAGATGTGGCTATTCTCTTGATGTGATCCCTGACATGTTATATACTCTATTTGTTGTGCCAAGTCACATTGCTGCATTACTGTGTCGATAGCACCTACTAACTTTCGAGTTGATCTGCACATCAAAACATATAACAACAGTGAATATGTGCATTGCATATCAATCTACATGTCAAGAAGTGACAACAAGTGTAGTCTATACTTACTTTAACACAGTGCCATGGACGGATGTCATTAAGTTGGCAAAGAAGCACTTCTTCGCAAAGATGTCCACGACTAGCAAACTCCAATGTGAGCTACATTATCAATAAAGAATAATTACTGTGTTTGAGACAATTCTAGCAATGCAATAGAAAAAACAAGTAGGGTTTGATGCTTACTTCTCATAATATGCTGTAAAAATAACTCGTGTGTCATTCATAGGAACGTGCTTCAACCACTTGCAAACATCCTCTATGGTTTCTTCTTTGTTGCTAATCACTTTCGAAATACGAGGATCGAGCATATATGAAACGCTTTGTATATTTTGCAAAAAATTTGCTATAACATTACTATATTTAAAAAAAAACTATTAGCTTCTTGGGTTTAATCAAAATAAGCAAAGTATAAAGCCAAGGAAA
Organism: Dipteris shenzhenensis; assembly: GCF_047967505.1. Lineage (NCBI taxonomy): Eukaryota > Viridiplantae > Streptophyta > Polypodiopsida > Gleicheniales > Dipteridaceae > Dipteris > Dipteris shenzhenensis. The sequence goes on along the minus strand of NC_141605.1, from coordinate 57,582,840 downwards.
AGGCTGCATCAAACCTGAGGATGGTTGTAATGACTTTGACATTAACCTCTTTCTTAGGATTCAAGAGGATTGAAATCTCTTCTTCATGAAATTCAAAAAAATGAGGTTGTTGTCGAATTAACAACATAGCGTTGAATGAACTTCCAATCTGCTCCAATAGATTCATATTTTCATGACTCATCTTATTGAGAGAGTAGTCTACATCGTATTCTTCTTGACTTGCTATGTCTTCTACATCCTCCTTCTACTAAAAAAATATAAAAAAGTTATGCGATGTACACATCCCAAATAAAGGCTTAAACAAGCAGATAAGGTTTCATACATGCTTTCATTAGAGTGAGTCTCTACTCCGCTTGGAGCAAAATTTTAAAAAGTAAGGTTTCATACATGCTTTCATTAGAGTGAGTCTCTCCTCCTCTTGGAGGAAAATTTTAAAAAGTTATGAGATTTACACATCCTAAATAAAAATAAAGGTTTAAATAGTCATAAAAGTATAAAGATAGCATGCTTTCATTAGACTCAGTCTCTTCTCCTCTTGGAGGAAAATATAAAAAAGTTATGAGATTTACACATCCCAATTAAAGGCTTGAACAAGCATACAAGTATAAAGATAAGGTTTTATACATGCTGCAATGTAGTCATATTTTCAGGTTGTTTCCCAATGGTAGTAATTAGACGCTGAATACTCTCAGCCCGAAATGCTAGCTGATCGGCTTCTGTATATGATTCCATTTTGACTGGTAACTCCAAATAAAAAATCTCTATAAGAAACAACATGCAGTTGTAGGCAACTCTCCACCCACAGCTGTGCCCATCTTTTTGCTCCACTGGCAGACGTCTTTTGAATTCTACTTGATCTTGTTGCTCCGTGGTTGTTCTGACAATAGATACTAGCCAATATGCAGCACTATCCATCATGACATATTAAATATATTAATATGTCATGATCATAAGATACAAAATAAGAAAGTATCAAAAATATTAAGAGAATAATTACCGTGGGGAGTTGACATGATAGCCTTCCATTGAATTCACAAACCACAAACGGTTGAGTTCAAGGTCCCAGACAACGATCAGACTCCAATGTGAGCTACACGACCAGAATAAAAATGATTATTGTTTTACACAAACTTGCCAAAGAAATAGTAAAAATAAGGTTAGAGTTGATACTTACGCCTCATGATAAGGCATTAAGATGACTCGCACCCCATCTAAATTCAAAGGGCTTAACCAGGTACAAACATCTTCTATAGTCTTTTGAGGAGAGCTAAGAATAGAAGAAAGGAGAGCATCGAGCATGTAGACACGATGCTGCACTGCACTAGGAAGCTGAGAAATAACTACACTGCACCAAGAAATAAACAAACGTTAGCTCATAGAATTGATTTGCATTCTGCACTAGGAAACTGATATATAACTACACTGTGAATAAATAAGCAAATGTTAGCTCATTGAAGTAGCAACAAATAAACAAACGTTACCTGAGAATGGCCAAGATAACATTGTCATTAACCTCTTTTAAAGGATTGGAGAGGATTGAAACCTCCTCTCTACCAAAGCTCAAATACAGAGGTTCTCGTTTCAAAACGATCCTAACTTCAAATGCGCTCTCCATTTTATCCAATGCAGCTAAATTTGCAGAATGGGTCTCTGTCATAGCTTGTATTCTATGTTTGGGGTCATTCTACTTTTCCATGGTGTCTTTAAAGCTCTTGTGCTCATGCGATTCTTCAATCAAATTTAGAGGTGGTTGCATTGTTGAAGTAGAAGGGAGTGCCTCCATATTGACTTCATCCATTTCTTCTCCCTCTATTGCCTGTAAACAAATATGAGAGATTAGATTCATTATCTTTAAATTTAAATCTTATTTGAAAAATTGTATTTAGTTGAGAAATAGAGAGTTCATACCGCTAAGTATTGTTGTAGTGGCCTTTTTTCATAACCCTACGAGCCATAATTATCAAAGAAGGCATCATCATGTTTGTCTTCATCCACCAACCTCTCTCTGAACGGGTCATGTAAGTCCATCTTTTCATCATCATCAACTGGGACATTATGATCTTCAAGGTAATCATCCATGTCATCAGTGTCCTTGTGGTCTATCTCTTTTTCATAGCCTATGGTTAGATTTGCTTGAAGCTGAAAATAAGCCATGAAATGCTTATTTTCAATAATATTTGTGGAGTTGCCTTTTCTGAGGAGATCCTCAAATAAATATCCCATCCTGCACAAGGTGACCTCCCAACCTGCCGGTAGCAAATTCTCCATCATGGTAAGCAAGAGACTCCCACTTTTTGCAGGACTTCCATAGTTGTTTTTTTGATAATGTATGGACCCGGGAATATCTTGCTCTTCTAGCATCAATCTCAAATTATTTGAATTCCCTCTTATGTTCTTTTGTAAGGAGTGATCAGGGTTGGGACTCCGCATACACAAAAAGAATGATTCAAGAGATTGAATCACTATGCCACATTCTCTCTTGCCCCTCTTTGCTGCATAAACACCACTATAGATCTTCAAATCTGATGAATATGCTCTCTCTAGAGTAACCTGCATGGCTTCTTTGTCTTTTTTATCAACAAAAATGACAATGTTGCAAATTGCCACTTTGCTAATGGTGGTATATTCTATTCTATCAATGAAGTTATGGATATCATCCCTAGAAACTTCATTGATAAAGAATAGTAGTGGCTTATCCCATGCTGACTCATTCTTGAAGAAGTCATCTTCTGAGACTCCCCTAAAGTTCACAAGCTTTCCAGACTCTGCCGTAACCTCTACATTGAATTGAAAGCTTTGGTGCATATCTGTCGGCATCCTTATCTCGCTGATTAATCTTTCCACATATGCAACCACCTGTTGTGGGATTTCTTTTCTCATATAAGAGGTTACTATTTCTGACCTATCTTCATCCTTTTTAATCCACCTGTTTGCCCATAGCTTTACCTTGGGTGTTGACAAAGAAGCTATATGCTTCACCACATTATAGTCAATGTTACAATGAGTAAGTGGAATTTGTTTCTCTGACAGCAAATACTTAATGGCACTATGCACTGCATCATGCCTCACCTGTACATTGATGCATTCTTCCATGTAGTGGTCTTTGTCTTTTTTTCCAAAAAACCATTCTTTCTTTAAAATTTTTTGTGCTGCCATGGATGCATACTTGTCAAGTAAGTACTTTATAGGCCTCTACATCCTTGCCGTCAACTCCTTCTTATCCATTACCTTTGACTTTCCAGAGATAAACAAAGGAGCTTCATAGGTCAACTGTCCACGCTCACAAGCAATGCACGTTTCAAGCATCTCATTGAACACTTCAACAGGACGAAATATGATAGAAGTGTAGTCGGCATATCTGTCCCTCACCACCTTGAGGCTTGTCATACTTTCTTCTCGCTCTTGAGTTCCCCTAGGCACAACTGCACTCAAAGAAGTATAGAAGTTCGTGAGTGTGTCAGCGTCTGCTTTTGTGAACTTTCGCTTCAAATAAAGATTTGGAGAACCAAATGTTGTCCATATAACCCTTGCCTTCTGTAAGACCTCTGATGTTGAGGATATCTTATGCTTTCCATGGACATAATGATTAAGTCTTTCGGACTCAATCAAATACTTGATCTCATGCTTGAATATACAGATTATTGCAGGATAATAATGGAATGAACTTATCTTTGCAAATTGTTCTGGAGTGAGTCTTTTGACCTCCTTTGCTTCCTTTGTGATCTGATTACAAGCATAAGCCCAATGTTGACCATCAATGGGCTGGAATCTGCAATGAAGGAGGAATTCCTTCTTTGCTTCCTTTAGCATATTCTCACCTTGTGCCTCTTCTCCTTTTCATGTGGAATATTTTTAAGAGTATCTTTAAAGAATCGACTGAAGATTTCCTCGAAATATGTAGGCCCTGTACATGTTATTTGATCTAAAAAACTATTTTTGATTGGACAAAACATTATTGGGCGCAAGACCACATTGCTTGCCATAGATTTCTTACCATCTCTCAAAGCCTCGTATATTTGCATTGCATAGGATATATCAAGGCTTCGGCTATTAGTAAAGAGAGCTGCAGCTTCCACATCTTTGGCATTCACAAACCACGTCCTTTGACCCCAGATATATCCCACATCATCATCTGTAACTGCTTCATTAAGACGCAGATTAAGATTTTTGATTGATGTGAGTTCATCCTGATCATCTTCAGCCTCGGGTTCTGAGTCTTCTTCATCTTTCTCTTCTTTTAACCATTTTTCATCTACATTATCTCTCTCTACAGTGGGACGATGTCTTTTTTTACTGTTTGGAACCGTGGCTCTTGCAGTACTAGCCTTTTGCATTTCACGTCGTGGTTTGCTAGCAAGAGCTTCTAGCATAACTACATTGGATTGACCTTGATCTTCTTCAATTTTTTTTTATTCCCATGCACTCAAGGCTTGTGTTTCATCATCCTTAGTTACATCCACCATTTCTTGCTCTAGAAGTTTGCGCTCATGTTCTACACGTTTGTGACAGTGTGCCTGTTCTTCTTGTTCCTGCATCGAAGTCTGAGCTTTTTGATCTCCTTCATGTGAAGATCCTTGAATATGAGGAGCATATTGTGCATGCTGAAAGTACTCAAACATTATCTTTGCATGTATCCTTTTTGCCACCACACTAGGAAATTGCTCCCAAGTATATGAAAGAGTCTCCAATGCACTTTGCAGCTCTGAAAACTTTGATGGTTGAGGAGGAGGCATCACAAAGGTCTTTGAGTCTCTCCTTGACACAACAATATGAATACTGCCAACTTCAGGATTTGAACTCTTTGTAAAAATATCCACAAAGGTCTCTTTTGGCTCTATCATTATGCCTACCACAAGGCTTGAAGTCATATCTTTTTTGAAGAAAGTAGCATCCCATGGATCTTCAACACCATTGAACTCCCTTTTTGACATAAGTAGAAAGAGTCTCTTTTCCTTTTGATGAAGAAACCAAGCTCTTTTGCCCTTGTGATATCGAGTCCACCTACCAAAGCCATTGGGGCTATATTCCTTTCCTTTGAAATTCAAAGTGACATCAGAAACCCATTCTCTGATCTCAGAGTCATTTAAAATAGCCACCACATTAGTTGATTGCTCCATAATCCTACAAGAAAAGATAATGAAGAATTTAGATACATACAAGTAAAGTACAATATACAACCCTTGATACAATAAATGTGGGAAATAGCCCAAAAGGCTTTACAAGGCTTCATATGGCAATAAATGTGGGAAATAGCCTAGAAGGCTTTACAAGGCTTCAATATTTGATCGGATAACACACCTAGCAGTGTGTTTTTTTAGAGATGTGCATGACACTGAGGCAAAAATGGTATTTAATGCTCGATCGACCATGCAAAGCATATCCGATGGGCACAATACTTTTCCTACACCTTAACCTAGGTGGTATTGAAATGTTCTCAAAGAGGCACACCCATTCAATAAGTACTTGGTCAGATAACATACCTAAGGGCATGTTTTTTTGCGGATGTGCATATCACTATGGGAAAAACGTTGTATAATGTGTAATCGACCATGTAGAGCATATCCGATGGTCACAATACTTTGCACGCATCTCAAGCTAGTTGAAACGGACTTGCGTGCGAATTGGACCCCCATTCGATAAGTACTTGTTTGATTAACACACTTAGGACCGTGTTTTTTCCTGGTTGTACATGACACTAAGGCAAAAACGGTGTTTTATGCTTGATCGACAATGCAAAGCATATCTGATGGGCACAATACTTTGCACACACCTTCAACTAGGTGGAATTGACTTACATGCAAAGTGGCACGCCCATCCCATAAGTGCTTGATCAGATAACATACCTGGCAACGTGTTTTTTTATGGATGTGAATGACACTAGAGCAAAAATAGTATTTAATGCTCGATCGACCATGCAAAGGATATCCGATGGGCACAACACTTTTCATACGCCTCAACCTAGGTGGTATTCAAATTTTCTCAAAGAGGCACACCCATCCGATAAGTACTTGGTCAGATAACACACCTAAGGGCGTGTTTTTTTGTGGATGTGCATACCACTAGGTAAAAAATGGTGTATAATGCGTGATCGACCATGCAAATCATATCCGATGGTGACAATACTTTGCACACACCTCAACGTAGTTGAAACGGACTTGTGTGCAAAGTGGAGCCCCCATCCGATAATACTTGTTTGAATAACACACCTAGGACCGTGTTTTTTCATGGTTGTACATGACACTAGGGCAAAAACGGTGTTTTATGCTTGATCGACAATGCAAAGCATATCCGATGGGCACAATACTCTGCACACACCTTCAACTAGGTGGAATTGACTTACATGCAAAGTGGCACACCCATCCCATAAGTGCTTGATCGGATAACATACCTAGCAGCGTGTGTTTTTTATGGATGTGCATGACACGAGAGCAAAAATAGTATTTAATGCTCGATCGACCATGCAAAGGATATCCAATGGGCACAACACTTTTCATACACCAAAACCTAGGTGTTATTGAAATGTTCTAAAAAATGCACACCCATCCGATAAGTCCTTGGTCAAATAACACACCTCAGGGCGTGTTTTTTTGCGGATGTGCATATCACTAGGGAAAAAACAGTGTTGTATAATGCATGATCGACCATGCAAATCATATCCGATGGTGACAATACTTTGCACACACCTCAAAGTAATTGAAATGGACTTGCGTGAAAAGTGGAGCCCCCATCCAATAAGTACTTGTTTGAATAACACACTTAGGGCCCTGGTTTTTCATGGTTGTGCATGACACTAAGGCAAAAACGGTGTTTTATGCTTGATCGACAATGCAAAGCATATCCGATGGGCACAATACTTTGCACACACCTTAAACTAGGTGGAATTAACTTACTTGCAAAATGGCACTCCCATCCCATAAGTGCTTGATCGGATAACATACCTAGCAGCGTGTTTTTTTACGGATGTGCATGACACTAGAGCAAAAATAGTATTTAATGCTCGATCAATCATGAAAAGGATATCCGATGGGCACAACACTTTTCCTACACCTCAACCTAGGTGATATTAAAATTTTCTCAATGAGGCACACCCATCCGATAAGTACTTGGTCAGATAACACACCTACTGGCGTGTTTTTTTGCGGATGTGCATATCACTAGGGAAAAAATGGTGTATAATGCGTGATCGACCAAGCAAAGCATATCCGATGGTGACAATACTTTGCACACACCTCAACATAGTTGAAACAGACTTGCGTGCAAAGAGGAGCCCCCATCCGATAAGTACTTATTTGAATAACACACCTAGGACCGTGTTTTTTCATGGTTGTGCATGACACTAAGGCAAAAACGGTGTTTTATGCTTGATCAACAATGCAAAGCATATTCGATGGGCACAATACTTTGCACACACCTTCAAATAGGTGGAATTGACTTACATGCAAAGTGGCATTCCCATCGCATAAGTACTTGATCAGATAACACACCTAGCAGCGTGTTTTTTTACGGATGTGCATGACACTAAGGCAAAAATGGTATTTAATGCTCGATCGACCATGCAAAGCATATCCGATGGGCACAATACTTTTCCTACACCTTAACCTAGGTGGTATTGAAATGTTCTCAAAGAGGCACACCCATCCGGTAAGTACTTGGTCAGATAACATACCTAAAGGCATGTTTTTTTGCGGATGTGCATATCAATATGGGAAAAACGTTGTATAATGATTAATCGACCATGCAGAGCATATCTGATGGTGACAATACTTTGCACTCATCTCAAGCTAGTTGAAACGGACTTGCGTGCAAACTAGAGCCCCCATGCGATAAGTATTTGTTTAAATAAGACACCTAGGACCGTGTTTTTTCATGGTTGTGCATGACATTGAGGCAAAAACGGTGTTTTATGCTTGCTCGACAATGCAAAGCATATCCGATGGGCACAATACTTTGCACACACCTTCAACTAGGTGGAATTGACTTACATGCAAAGTGGCACGCCCATCCCATAAGTGCTTGATCGGATAACATACCTAGCAGCGTGTTCTTTTACGGATGTGCATGACACTAGAGCAAAAATAGTATTTAATGCTCGATCGACCATGCAAAGGATATCCGATGGGTACAACACTTTGCGTACACCTCAACCTAGGTGGTATTGAAATGTTCTCAATGAGGCACACCCATCCGATAAGTACTTGGTCAGATAACACACCTAATGGCGTGTTTTTTTGCAGATGTCCATATCACTAGGGAAAAAATGGTGTATAATGCGTGATCGACCATGCAAAGCATATCTGATGGTGACAATACTTTGCACACACCTCAATGTAGTTGAAAGGGACTTGCGTGCAAAGTGGAGCCCCCATCCGATACGTACTTATTTCAATAACACACCTACAGCCGTGTTTTTATATGGTTGTGCATGACACAAAGGCAAAACGGTGTTTTATGCTTGATTCACAATGCAAAGCATATCCGATGGGCACAATAATTTTCACACACCTTCAAATAGGTAGAATTGACTTACATGCAAAGTGGCATTCCCATCGCATAAGTACTTGATCGGATAACACACCTAGCAGCGTGTTTTTTTATGGATGTGCATGACACTAAGGCAAAAATGGTATTTAATACTCGATCGACCATGCAAAGCATATCCGATGGGCACAATACTTTTCCTTCACCTTAACCTAGGTGGTATTGAAATGTTCTCAAAGAGGCACACCGATTTGATAAGTACTTAGTCAGATAACATACCTAAGGGCATGTTTTTTTGCAGATGTGCATATCAACAAAAGAAAAACGTTGTATAATGCGTAATCGACCATGCATAGCATATCCGATGGTGACAATACTTTGCACGCATCTCAACCTAGTTGAAACAGACTTGCGTGCAAATTGGACCCCCATCCAATAAGTACTTGTTTGATTAACACACTTAGGACCGTGTTTTTTCATGGTTGTGCATGACACTAAGGCAAAAACGGTGTTTTATGCTTGATCGACAATGCAAAGCATATCCGATGGGCACAATAATTTGCACACACCTTCAACTAGGTGGAATTGACTTACATGCAAAGTGGCACGCCCATCCCATAAGTGCTTGATTAGATAACATACCTAGCAATGTGTTTTTTTACGGATGTGCATGACACTAGAGCAAAAATAGTATTTAATGCTCGATCGACCATGCAAAGGATATCCGATGGGCACAACACTTTTTATATGCCTCAACCTAGGTGGTATTGAAATGTTCTCAAGGAGGCACACCCATCCGATAAGTACTTGGTCAGATAACATACCTAAGGGCATGTTTTTTTGCGGATGTGCATATCACTAAGGAAAAAATGGTGTATAATGCATGATCGACCATGAAAAGAAAATCCGATGGTGAAAATACTTTGCACGCACCTCAACGTAGTTCAAACCAGCTTGCGTGCAAATTGGAGCCCCCATTCGATAAGTACTAGTTTGAATAACACACCTAGGACCGTGTTTTTATATGGTTGTGCATGACACTAAGGCAAAAACGGTGTTTTATGCTTTATCGACAATGCAAAGCATATTCGATGGGCACAATACTTTGCACATACCTACAACTAGGTGGAATTGACTTACATGCAAAGTGGCATTCCCATCGCATAAGTGCTTCATCGGATAACATACCTAGCAGCATGTTTTTTTATGGATGTGCATGACACTAAGGCAAAAATGGTATTTAATGCTTGATCGACCATTCAAAGCATATCCGATGGGCACAATACTTTTACTATACCTTAACCTAGGTGGTATTGAAATGTTCTCAAAGAGGCACACCCATCCAATAAGTACTTGGTCAGATAACATACCTAAGGGTATCTTTTTTTGTGGATGTGCATATCAATACGGGAAAAACGTTGTATAATGCGTAATCGACCATGCAGAGCATATCCGATGGTGACAATACTTTGCATGCATCTCAACCTAGTTGAAATGGACTTGCGTACAAACTGGACGCCCATCCAATAAGTACTTGTTTGATTAACACACTTAGGACCGTGTTTTTTCATGGTTGTGCATGACACTAAGGTAGAAACGGTGTTTTATGCTTGATCGACAATGCAAAATATATCCGATGGGCACAATAATTTGCACACACCTTCAACTAGGTGGAATTGACTTACATGCAAAGTGGCACGCCCATCCCATAAGTGCTTGATCAGATAACATACCTAGCAGCATGTTTTTTTACGGATGTGCATGACACGAGCAAAAATAGTTTTTAATGCTCGATCGACCATGCAAAGGATATCCAATGGTTGTGCATGACACTAAGGCAAAAACGGTGTTTTATGCTTGATCGAAAATGCAAAGCATATTCGATGGGCACAATACTTTGCACACACCTTCAACTAGGTGGAATTGACTTACATGCAAAGTGGCACACCATCCCATAAGTGCTTGATCGGATAACATACCTAGCAGCGTGTTTTTTTTATGGATGTGCATGACACGAGCAAAATAGTATTTAATGCTCGATCGACCATGCAAAGGATATCCGATGGGCATGTTTTTTTGCGGATGTGCATATCAATACGGGAAAAATGTTGTATAATGCATAATCGACCATGCAGAGCATATCCGATGGTGACAATACTTTGCACGCATCTCAACCTAGTTGAAACGGACCTGCGTGCAAACTGGACCCCCATCCGATAAGTACTTGTTTGATTAACACACTTAAGACCGTGTTTTTTCATGGTTGTGCATGACACTAAGGCAAAAACGGTGTTTTATGCTTGATCAACAATGCAAAGCATATCCGATGGGCACAATACTTTGCACACACCTTCAACTAGGTGGAATTGACTTACATGCAAAGTGGCACGCCCATCCCATAAGTGCTTGATCGGATAACATTCTTAGCAGCGTGTTTTTTTACGGATGTGCATGACACTAGAGCAAAAATAGTATTATATGCTCGATCGACCATGCAAAGGATATCCGATGGGCACAACGCTTTTCGTACGCCTCAACCTAGGTGGTATTGAAATGTTCTCAAAGAGGCACACCCATCCGATAAGTACTTGGTCAGATAACACACCTAAGGGCGTGTTTTTTTATGGATGTGCATATCACTAGGGAAAAAATGGTATATAATGCGTGATCGACCATGCAAAGCATATCCGATGGTGACAATACTTTAGGACCGTGTTTTTATATGGTGGTGCATGACACTAAGGCAAAAACGGTGTTTTATGCTTGATCGACAATGCAAAGCATATCCGATGGGCACAATACTTTGCACATACCTTCAACTAGGTGGAATTGACTTACATGCAAAGTGGCATTCCCATTGCATAAGTGCTTGATCGTATAACATTTGTAGCGTGCTTTTTAACGGATGTGCATGACACTAAGGCAAAAATGGTATTTAATGCTCGATCGACCATTCAAACATATCCGATGGGCACAATACTTTTCCTATACCTTAACCTAGGTGGTATTGAAATGTTCTCAGAGAGGCACACCCATCCCATAAGTACTTGGTCAAATAACATACCTAAGGGCATGTTTTTTTGCGGATGTGCATATCACTACGGGAAAAACGTTGTATAATGTGTAATCGACCATGAGAGCATATCCGATGGTGACAATACTTTGCACGCATCTCAAGCTAGTTGAAATGGACTTGCGTGCAAACTGGAGCCTCCATCCAATACGTACTTGTTTGATTAACACACTTAGGACCGTGTTTTTTCATTTTTGTGCATGACACTAAGGCAAAAACGGTGTTTTATGCTTGATTGACAATGCAAAGCATATCCGATGGGCACAATACTTTGCACACACCTTCAACTAGGTGGAATTGACTTACATGCAAAGTGGCACACCCATCCCATAAGTACTTGATCGGATAACACACCTAGCAGCGTGTTTTCTTACGGATGTGCATGACACTAAGGCAAAAATAGTATTTATTGCTCGATCGATCATGCAAAGAATATCCGATGGGCACAACACTTTTTGTATGCCTCAACCTAGCTGGTATTGAAATGTTCTCAAAGAGGCACACCCATCCGATAAGTACTTGGTCAGATAACACACCTAAGGGCGTGTTTTTTCGTGGATGTGCATATCACTAGAGAAAAAATGGTGTATAAGGCATGATCGACCATGCGAAGCATATCCGATGGTGACAATACTTTGCACATACCTCAACATAGTTGAAACAGACTTGTGTACAAACTGGAGCCCCCATCCGATAAGTACTTGTTTGATTAACACCTTTAGGACCGTGTTTTTTCATGGTTGTGCATGACACTAAGGCAAAAACGGAGTTTTATGCTTGATCGAGAATGCAAAGCATATCCGATGGGCACAATACTTTGCGCACACCTTCAACTAGGTGGAATTGACATGCATGCAAAGTGGCACGCCCATCCCATAAGTGCTTGATCGGATAACATACCTAGCAGCGTGTTTTTTTACGGATGTGCATGACACTAGAGCAAAAATAGTATTTAATGCTCGATTGAGCATGCAAAGGATATCCGATGGGCACAACACTTTTTTTATGCCTCAACCTAGGTGGTATTGAAATGTTCTCAAAGAGGCACACCCATCCGATAAGTACTTGGTCAGATAACACACCTAAGGGCATGTTTTTTTGCGGATGTGCATGTCACTAGGGAAAAAATGGTGTATAATGCGTGATCGACCATGCAAAGCATATCCGATGGTGACAATACTTTAGGACCGTGTTTTTATATGGTGGTGCATGACACTAAGGCAAAAATGGTGTTTTATGCTTGATCGACAATGCAAAGCATATCCGATGGGCACAATACTTTGCACATACCTTCAACTAGGTGGAATTGACTTACATGCAAAGTGGCATTCCCATTGCATAAGTGCTTGATCGTATAACATTTGTAGCGTGTTTTTTAATGGATGTGCATGACACTAAGGCAAGAATGGTATTTAATGCTCGATCGACCATTCAAACATATCCGATGGGCACAATACTTTTCCTATACCTTAACCTAGGTGGTATTGAAATGTTCTCAAAGAGGCACACCCATCCCATAAGTACTTGGTCAGATAACATACCTAAGGGCATGTTTTTTTGCGGATGTGCGTATCACTATGGGAAAAACATTGTATAATGTGTAATCGACCATGAGAGCATATCCGATGGTGACAATACTTTGCACGCATCTCAAGCTAGTTGAAATGGACTCGCGTGCAAACTAGAGCCCCCATCAGATAAGTACTTATTTGATTAACACACTTAGGACCGTGTTTTTTCATTTTTGTGCATGACACTAAGGCAAAAACGGTGTTTTATGCTTGATTGACAATGCAAAGCATATCCGATGGGCACAATACTTTGCACACACCTTCAACTAGGTGGAATTGACTTACATGCAAAGTGGCACACCCATCCCATAAGTACTTGATTGGATAACACACCTAGCAGCGTGTTTTTTTACGGATGTGCATGACACTAAGGCAAAAATAGTATTTATTGCTCGATCGATCATGCAAAGAATATCCGATGGGCACAACACTTTTTGTATGCCTCAATCTAGCTGGTATTGAAATGTTCTCAAAGAGGCACACCCATCCGATAAGTACTTGGTCAGATAACACACCTAAGGGCGTGTTTTTTCGTGGATGTGCATATCACTAGAGAAAAAATGGTGTATAAGGCATGATCGACCATGCAAAGCATATCCGATGGTGACAATACTTTGCACGCACCTCAACATAGTTGAAACAGACTTGTGTACAAACTGGAGCCCCCATCCGATAAGTACTTGTTTGATTAACACCTTTAGGACCGTGTTTTTTTATGGTTGTGCATGACACTAAGGCAAAAACGGTGTTTTATGCTTGATCGACAATGCAAAGCATATCCGATGGACACAATACTTTGCGCACACCTTCAACTAGGTGGAATTGACATACATGCTAAGTGGCACGCCCATCCCATAAGTGCTTGATCGGATAACATACCTAGCAGCGTGTTTTTTTACAGATGTGCATGACACTAGAGCAAAAATAGTATTTAATGCTCGATCGACCATGCAAAGGATATCCGATGGGCACAACACTTTTTGTATGCCTCAACCTAGGTGGTATTGAAATGTTCTCAAAGAGGCACACCCATCCGATAAGTACTTGGTCAGATAACACACCTAAGGGCATGTTTTTTTGCGGATGTGCATATCACTAGGGAAAAAATGGTGTATAATGTGTGATCGACCATACAAAGCATATCCGATGGTGAGAATACTTTAGGACCGTGTTTTTATATGGTGGTGCATGACACTAAGGCAAAAACGGTGTTTTATGCTTGATCGACAATGCAAAGCATATCCGATGGGCACAATACTTTGCACATACCTTCAACTAGGTGGAATTTACTTACATGCAAAGTGGCATTCCCATTGAATAAGTGCTTGATCGTATAACATTTGTAGCGTGTTTTTTAACGGATGTGCATGACACTAAGGCAAAAATGGTATTTAATGCTCGATCGACCATTCAACATATCCGATGGGCACAATACTTTTCCTATACCTTAACCTAGGTGGTATTGAAATGTTCTCAAAGAGGCACACCCATCCCATAAGTACTTGGTCAGATAACATACCTAAGGGCATGTTTTTTTGCGGATGTGCATATCACTACGGGAAAAACGTTGTATAATGTGTAATCGACCATGAGAGCATATCCGATGGTGACAATACTTTGCACACATCTCAAGCTAGTTGAAATGGACTCGCGTGCAAACTGGAGCCCCCATCCGATAAGTACTTGTTTGATTAACACACTTAGGACCGTGTTTTTTCATTTTTGTGCATGACACTAAGGCAAAAACGGTGTTTTATGCTTGATTGACAATGCAAAGCATATCTGATGGGCACAATACTTTGCACACACCTTCAACTAGGTGGAATTGACTTACATGCAAAGTGGCACACCCATCCCATAAGTACTTGATTGGATAACACACCTAGCAGCGTGTTTTTTTACGGATGTGCATGACACTAAGGCAAAAATAGTATTTATTGCTCGATCGATCATGCAAAGAATATCCGATGGGCACAACACTTTTTGTATGCCTCAATCTAGCTGGTATTGAAATGTTCTCAAAGAGGCACACCCATCCGATAAGTACTTGGTCAGATAACACACCTAAGGGCGTGTTTTTTCGTGGATGTGCATATCACTAGAGAAAAAATGGTGTATAAGGCATGATCGACCATGCAAAGCATATCCGATGGTGACAATACTTTGCATGTACCTCAACATAGTTGAAACAGACTTGTGTACAAACTGGAGCCCCCATCCGATAAGTACTTGTTTGATTAACACCTTTAGGACCGTGTTTTTTCATGGTTGTGCATGACACTAAGGCAAAAACGGTGTTTTATGCTTGATCGAGAATGCAAAGCATATCCGATGGGCACAATACTTTGCGCACACCTTCAACTAGGTGGAATTGACATACATGCAAAGTGGCACGCCCATCCCATAAGTGGTTGATCGGATAACATACCTAGCAGCGTGTTTTTTTACGGATGTGGATGACACTAGAGCAAAAATAGTATTTAATGCTCGATCGAGCATGCAATGGATATCCGATGGGCACAACACTTTTTGTATGCCTCAACCTAGGTGGTATTGAAATGTTCTCAAAGAGGCACACCCATCCGATAAGTACTTGGTCAGATAACACACCTAAGGGCGTGTTTTTTTGCGGATGTGCATATCACTAGGGAAAAAATGGTGTATAATGCGCGATTGACCATGAAAGCATATCCGATGGTGACAATACTTTGCACGCACCTCAACCTAGTTGAAACGGACTTGCGTGCAAATTGGAGCCCCCATCCGATAGGTACTAGTTTGAATAACACACCTAGGACCGTGTTTTTATATGGTTGTGCATGACACTAAGGCAAAAATGGTGTTTTATGCTTGATCGACAATGCAAAGCATATCCGATGGGTACAACACTCTGCACACACCTTCAACTAGGTGGAATTGACCTACATGCAAACTGGCATTCCCATCGCATGAGTGCTTGATCGGATAACATACCTAGCAGCACGTTTTTTTACGGATGTGCATGACACTAAGGCAAAAATGGTATTTAATGCTCGATCGACCATGCAAAGCATATCCGATGGGAACAATACTTTTCCTATACCTTAACCTAGGTGGTATTGAAATGTTCTCAAAGAGGCACACCCATCCGATAAGTACTTGGTCAGATAACATACCTAAGGGCTTGTTTTTTTCCGGATGTGCATATCACTACGGGAAAAACGTTGTATAATGCATAATCGGCCATGCAGAGCATATCCAATGGTGAAAATACTTTGCACACATATCAAGCTAGTTGAAATGGACTCGCGTGCAAATTGGAGCCCCCATCCGATAAGTACTTGTTTGATTAACACACTTAGGACCGTGTTTTTTCATGGTTGTGCATGACACTAAGGCAAAAACGGTGTTTTATGCTTGATCGACAATGCAAAGCATATCCTATGGGCACAATACTTTGCACACACCTTCAACTAGGTGGAATTGACTTGCATGCAAAGTGGCACACCCATCCCATAAGTGCTTGATCGGATAACATACCTAGCACCGTGTTTTTTTTACGGATGTGCATGACACTAGAGCAAAAATAGTATTTAATGCTCGATCGACCATGCAAAGGATATCCGATGGGCACAATACTTTTCCTAAACTGAAACCTAGGTGGTATTAAAATGTTATCAGAGAGGCACACCCATCCAATAAGTACTTGGTTAGATAACACACCTAAGGGCGTGTTTTTTTACGGATGTGCATACCACTAGGGAAAAAATGGTGTATAATGTGTGATTAACAATGCAAATCATATATGATGGTGACAATAATTTGCACACACCTCAACATAGTTGAAACGGACTTGTGTGCAAAGTGGGGCCCCGATCCGATAAGTACTTTTTTGAATAATACACCTAGGACTGTGTTTTTTCATGGTTGTCCATGACACTAAGGCAAAAAATGGTGTTTTATGCTTGATCGACAATGCAAAGCATATCTGATGGGCACAATACTTTGCACACGCCTTCAACTAGGTGGAATTGACTTACATGCAAAGTGGCATGCCCATCCCATAAGTGCTTGATCAGATAACATACCTAGGAGCGTGTTTTTTTTCGGATGTGCATGACACTAGAGCAAAAATAGTATTTAATGCTCGATCGACCATGCAAAGGATATCTGATGGGCACAACACTTTTCGTACACCTCAACCTAGGTGATATTGAAATGTTCTCAATGAGACACACTCATCTGATAAGTACTTGGTCAGATAACAAGCCTAATGGCGTGTTTTTTTGTGGATGTCCATATCACTAGGGAAAAAATGTTGTATAATGCGTGATCGACCATGCAAAGCATATCCGATGGTGACAATAATTTGCATGCACCTCAACGTAGTTGAAACAGACTTGCGTGCAAAGTGGAGCCCCCATCCGATAAGTACTTATTTGAATAACACACCTACGGCCGTGTTTTTATATGGTTGTGCATGACACAAAGGCAAAAACGGTGTTTTATGCTTGATCGACAATGCAAAGCATATCCGATGGGCACAATACTTTGCACACACCTTCAACTAGGTGGAATTGACTTACATGCAAAGTGGCATTCCCATCGCATAAGTACTTGATCGGATAACACACCTAACTTTGTGTTTTTTTATGGATGTGCATGACACTAAGGCAAAAATGGTATTTAATGCTCGATCAACCATGCAAAGCATATCCGATGGGCACAATACTTTTCCTATACCTTAACCTAGGTGGTATTGAAATGTTCTCAATGAGGCACACCCATGCGATAAGTACTTGGTCAGATAACATACCTAAGGGCATGTTTTTTTGCGGATGTGCATATCACTACGGGAAAAACGTTGTATAATGTGTAATCGACCATGCAGAGCATATCCGATGGTGACAATACTTTGCACGCATCTCAACCTAGTTGAAACAGACTTGTGTGCAAGCTGGAGCCCCCATCCAATAAGTACTTATTTAATTAACACACTTAGGACCGTGTTTTTTCATGGTTGTGCATGACAAAAAGGCAAAAACGGTGTTTTATGCTTGATCGACAATGCAAAGCTTATCCGATGGGCACAATACTTTGCACACACCTTCAACTAGGTGGAATTGACTTACATGCAAAATGGCACTCCCATCCCATAAGTGCTTGATCGGATAACATACCTAGCAGCGTATTTTTTTACGGATGTGCATGACACTAGAGCAAAAATAGTATTTATTGCTCGATCGATCATGCAAAGGATATCCGATGGGCACAACACTTTTTGTATGCCTCAACCTAGGTGGTATTAAAATGTTCTCAAAGAGGCACACCCATCCGATAAGTACTTGGTTAGATAACATACCTAAGGGCGTGTTTTTTTGCGGATGTGCATATCACTAGAGCAAAAATAGCGTGATCGACCATGCAAAGCATATCCGATGGTGACAATACTTTTCACGCACAAATAGCTGAAACGGAATTGCATGCAAAGTGGAGCCCCCATCCGATAAGTACTTGTTTGAATAACACACCTAGGACCAAAGCGTGTTTTTTTACGGATGTGCATGACACTAGAGCAAAAATAGTATTTAATGCTCGATCGACCACGCAAAGGATATCTGATGGGCACAACACTTTTTGTAGTTGAAATGGACTTGCGTGCAAAGTGGAGCCCCCATCCGATAAGTACTTGTTTGATTAACACACCTAGGACCGTGTTTTCTCATGGTTGTGCATGATACTAAGGCAAAAACGTTGTTTTACGCTTAATCGACAATGCAGAGCATATCCGATGGGCACAATACTTTGCACACACCTTGAACTAGGTGGAATTGACTTACATGCAAAGTGGCACTCCCATCCCATCAGTGCTTGATCGGATAACATACCTAGCAGCGTGTCCTTTTACGGATGTGCATGACACGAGCAAAAATAGTATTTATTGCTCGATCGATCATGCAAAGGATATCCGATGGGCACAACACTTTTTATATGCCTCAACCTAGGTGGTATTTGAATGTTCTCAAAGAGGCACACCCATCCGATAAGTACTTGGTCAGATAGCACACCTAAGGGCATGTTTTTTTGCGGATGTGCATATCAGTCGGGAAAAAATGGTGTATAATGCGTGATCAACCATGCAAAGGATATCCGATGGTGACCATACTTTGCACGCACCTCAACGTAGTTGAAACGGACTTGCATGCAAAGTGGAGCCCCCATCTGATAAGTACTTGTTTGAATAACACACCTAGGGCTGTGTTTTTATATGGTTGTGCATGACACTAAGGCAAAAACGGTGTTTTATGCTTGATCCACAATGCAAAGCATATCCGATGGGCACAATACTTTACACACACCTTCAACCAGGTGGAATTAACTTACATGCAAAGTGGCATTCCCATCGCATAAGTGCTTGATTGGATAACATACCTAGCAGGCTTGTGTTTTTTTATGGATGTGCATGACACTAGAGCAAAAATAGTATTTAGTGCTCGATCGACCATGCAAAGGATAACTTGGCATGTCCATCTGATGAGTACTTGATCGGACAACTTCTTCCACCAATAAATTAAGTACTAATTAAAAATTATAATAAATGAGTAGATTATTAAAAAGAGACTAATATTTATGTAATTGTTGCTACTGCAGCTTGCTTGCGAAGGACTCTCACAAAGGAGATGGCGATAGATTTTGTTCCAAGGATGGATGTGATTTTATGTAGCAAAAGAGAAGTAGTTGCATTTGCTACAATCCATGATAGTGATCCCAATTCAGTTTGCCACTTTCGAAGACTTGGCAAAGATAAGGTGGCACAGTTACTGTATCAAAGATTCTTAGCGCACATGTTGAGCTAAAGTATAAATGTGGAGATATGGAAACACTTGGAGATGATGCCCTACAATACATCCAACAAATCATTTATAGCATGGGACAAAGATGAGACTTATGCAATAGACATTATCAAGAATACAAAGTGCACCACCTTGGATTTTACTATAGGGGACATTTTACAAATGAGATCATTTGCAAATAAGACTGTAGCAGAAGGTGAAGTATTGGGATTTGAACAAGTGGAGCAATGGTCATTTGCACAGATGAGGATTCTAAAAGTCACTGATGATGGTATGGTTGATAACATAACATCCTTATGCGATCCCTACTATGAGGTAGGCAAGAATATGAGATGGAGCATGCAATTTTTAAACATGAGAAAGAGGCACGTGGTTTTCAATGATAAAGACAAGGTATACTACAATATCAAAGGACCTAATAAGCGTGCCCATGTGCCAGGCTCTATCACTTCAAATGTGGATGATTTCAATATACTCAATTATAGAAGTGACATCTTATCTAGAGTGGATGAGTTCATTGGTTCCGAGAAACAAAATGATTTTTGAAGCGAAGCCTTATCTGGGGTGGATGAATTCTTGCAGAGTGAGAAGGGCAAAGGTTTCAATAGCGATGTCTTATCAAGTGTGGATGAGTTCATGCATATTAACAAACCTGGTGTCAATCAAGCTTGTGGATTTGTGAAAGCCATGCAAGATGTCCCAATGAGTGATGTTCTCTCAAGAGTGGAAGAGTTTCAAGGTTCTCAATACTCTTGTAGAATATTGAATTCATTGAATGGTCCTAAGAGTATGTTAAAAACGAGGATGAGATCAACAGAGGATTATTCAATATTTAACTTTGATTGTGATATGGACAAGGATGCAACGACCAATCATGGATGCTTGGTTACAAACAAATGTGAGGAGAAGAAGTGCATAAATACAGATAACAACATGCACGAGGAATGAAAACGGTCATACATATGCATGAAGAGAAAGCGAATCCAGGCAGATCCACAAAAGCAAACAAAGAGGAAGAGAGTAATGAAGGAGGAGAACATGTTAAATGCATTGGGATATCTATGTTGCAAGCGAAGATGTATGCACTTCATTGATCTTGCAGACATCACGGAATGTAGAGGACACGTGTGGCAAAGAAAAGGAAGCGAAAGAAATGAATACCTTTTCACAAGTCTCTCTTGCTTTCTTTAGAATGGCAATAAAAGGCTAAGTTCAAGACAAAAGGTAAAACCTCTCGTAAATGGAAAAAGGATTTGCAATAAGGCATATCACAATATTACTGGATTATCCCATGGTACATATTGGGATTTCGTCACCAAGGCAAAGGGCGGCAACAAATTTAGCATTCACGGTAATAGAGGAAGGTCCAAATCAAGAATCTCAACTGTCAGGGCAGCAGCAATTTTGCAAGACTTCATACATGAAAATGCTTTACCTCAACCCCATATATCTACCAAACTCCCTAACGGTGATGCGATCACTAAAATGCACCTTCCAATGGGCTTGACAAAGCTCGAAGTATTTGACTCTATTGCAGAAAAGCAAAGGCAAAGAGGGGATGCCGTAGCTTCTTCTCATACTTTGTATACTTTTTGGAAGAAGAACTTTGGATATGTTAAAATCCCAAGGAGGCAAAAAATGTCAAAGTGCAATGTCTGTGATGATTTAAAGCGAGCAATTGACAGTGCAACATGTCCAAATCAAAGGGAATTATACAAAAAACACCAAAAATCTCATCATGACCTTATTCAACATTCCAGACAAAAATATGCATTTTGGAAGGAGCAAGCTATTTCGCATCCCGATGACTACATGTGCCTTATTGTAGATGGCATGGATCAGAATACAACAACATTGCCTCATTTTGTTGCCACTCCACCTAAATTACAAGGAAAGCACTTTCTAAAGACACATCTATGTGGAGTGTTAGTGCATGGAATTAAGTTCTTTGCAGATATATGGATTGATTCCTTGCATCTACATGATAGCAATCAAGTTGTAACATCTATTATGAAGGCAATTTGCAATGTACATGCAGAAAAAGGTTGCCTACCACCGACTTTGAGAATACAAGCTGATAATTGCTAGCGAGAAAATAAGAATGTACTCATGTTTGCATTCTGCTCCATGCTAGTTGCTCATCGAATCTTCAATGAGGTCGAATGTGGATTTTTGTATGTTCGGCATACACATGAGGATATCGATCAGGTTTTTAGCACAGTCTCAAGGGAGCTTAAATGCAAGGATGTGGAGACAATAGATGACTTGGTAAGAAGATGTGTCAGGCAAGTTGGTGGTCGTAAGGAAAGTACAGTATGTGAGAGGCTCGAAAGAATGTATCATTGGAAGAGCTTCATTCTACCTTTCATACAAATGGGTGGTGATGCATTGACAGGTCATACCAATCCACACTACTTTCGTTTTTTTTTTAAGATGAAAAACCCGTAATGCAATGGCAACAGTATTCTCATGATACAAAATGGGAACCTGAAGAACCTTACAATCTCTTAACTTCAATTCCCAGCAAGGAAAGGTATCCAACATGGGCTCCTATACAAGAATTCAATGAGAGGTCTAACTGTGAAATAGAAGGATTAAAAGCATTTATTATATACAAAGAGGAAATGCTCCGGAGATATCCTGATTCGAAGCCTACTTGGAGAGAACACACTACCACTGTAATTAACAAGACACGAAATTTAATAAAGGACCTTGAGAGAATGCGAGGCTCAAAGGATGTCAAGGAAGAATGCAATATGTTTTGGCCAAATGTTCATAACGATTTGCGCCTAGCTCCAATCTTTGAAAATGAATTTGTATCATTACTCCCACATCCATATTGTGGACCGAAGAAGAGAGACTTTATGCCACAAGTAGATATAGAGGTCAATAGTTTTGTTGTGGTGCGGCCATCGGATGATGAATATGAGAATGTGAAGTTTTGGGTTGCAAAAGTAGTTGATGTGCAAAGAGATGACCAAAGGGAGCTACAACATTTACAGTGGTATGGTATGAGCCAAAGGTCAGGAAGGAGAATATGGATAACAACACATTGTATACTAATTGTATAATGAAGGAGTGGGTCCCAAATGATGAAGCGGTCTCTCAAGTTTCGACGGAGACAATCATAGTGTCTTGGCATTCAAGGGCAAAGAAATCAAAGAAACGCATGGGATATGAGGTAGAAGGAAAAATAAAAATACCACAACAAACTATTTTGCATATACACGAATTTTTAAGGATGCTCGCCATGGAGGAAGTAGGAGACAGTGCAAATGAAGAATGTCCATGATTAAAGCTTTGTATTGAAGTCCATTGAAGGATTTTATTTGGGTGCCAATCCAAGACAATTATAATCAGAGTCATCACCTCCTATGTCAAATGAGAGTCAAAATATGCACTGGATGTCACCCAAGGGTCAAGGCTTGCCGAGACAATAGGGAGTTAATGCAGATGGCACTTGGCAAGGGACTATCACATTGAGCAATAAGACAATGGGGAGTCAATGCACCCAAGGGGCAAGGCTTGGCAAGATAACTTGTGGGAGTTAATGCAGATGGCACCTGTATTTTGCACTGGATGTCACCCAAGGGTCAAGGCTTGGCAAGACAATAGGGAGTTAATGCAGATGGCACCTGACAAGGGACTATCGCATTGAGCAATAAGAAAATGGGGAGTCAATGCAGAGTAAGCTTAATACAAAGTCACCTTTGTGAGTAGTCCCATCTACAATCTTGGGGCCCAAAGTGGCCCTAGAACCACCAATCTAGATTGCCATAATATAATCCCCCCTTAAACCTTAGTGTAGTCATGTTTAGCATATTTTCTTGCTCCCATATATACCAAATCTCACTCAGCACCATACATATCCATATTCGTTTCAAGATATCTAGCCTTGCTAGTCAATACCTAGTGTGAAAACTCGACCATGCTAGGCATCAAGCATGCTCAATGATTACAATGGCCATTAGAAAGTGAGCTAGCCACATTTTAAGAGTACAACCTAGGGTGGACCATTGAGTTTCAATAATACCTCCCCCCCCACTCCCCAACACACTTTAAAGCCCACAACCACTACTACCATTAGCCTCTTTTTCAATGTTGTTCATCAATGCTTTTTACATCATTTTTCATTCAAAATGACGTCCATCAATATAAGTAGAGAGATAGTGAGACAATATTACTGTCAATATTACCATTGATATTACCATCCATATAAGTGTTAAGTTCTGAAGAAAGCGTTGATATAGGCATCGATAAAAGTGTTGAAAAGCTCTCTAGAACATACACAGCATTGATAAAAGCATAAAAAATTTTGCAAGTACATTAGCATAAACTATCCATCACATTAGCATGGTGAATTTAACCCAACACCTTCCCAATAATGAAATCCATTGATAAATAAAAAAATTTTATATCGGTTTTTCTCTTTGTCCTTTAATCAATCAAAGCCTTGCTGGACTCACAATTGTGAGTATGATTCTCATCCTCTCGATCACCCATGGTGGCCAGGTCTTGCATATCTTTAGCATGTAGGTAGAGGTCCCCAAAATTAGTGTATGAGAAACCCTTTAAGGAACTCAAGCTATCTTCACGTTCCAAAACTCTAGTAGAAGGGCTATTGGAAGTGCTATCTTCCAACCCATCTATTTCTTGATCTTCCATTTCATTCTCTATTTCCACACCTTGAAAGACATGTTGGTTTCTAGGTGCAACTATAATCACAAACCACCACTGGTTGTCCACTCGATCAGGTTGAAAGACCACCTAAAACAAAAATCCATGATATGTTCATGCAAGCTTTAATGAAGTGGAAGGACAAATAATATCCATAAAAGAAAAATGCTTACTTTCTCTCAATGCATGGGTAGCATGAATTCTAGATTTACATTCAAACTGAATGTAAACATATGAAATAGCTAGTACACATTAAACATATGAAAGGGCTTTCTTATTGACAGTAATAGACAATAATATCAATGCCTAGGATTTTTTTTTTAAATATTCCAATGTAATTTGCATCAATATAAGCATCAAAAATGAGGCCAATCCTTATAGTGAACCACTTTATCTCAATGAGGAGTAGACATCAAAAACTAAGGACGAGGCAACACACCAAGCAGGCATATTGTATGAAAATAGGCAAAGATTTCTCAAGTGGAAAGAAATAGCAGAATGTATAAATCCAATATCAAATGTATCATAAAAGAGTCTCTAGTTTGCAATAGCGCAGAGCTGCTCAGTCTCACAGTGGCTACATAGCTCACTCAAACTCACCCTCTCTACACCTCGACTAGCTAAGAAGCTCTAACAGCTAAAAAACATTCTACCTCTGTCTAGAATCACACCAAGTACTCCCTATTCTCTACAACAACTGAATCCTTTTTCTAAAGGGGAACTTGCCAACCTTCTGAGGTGAGTTTGCCACCTTCTAAGGCAGCCTAGCTACTTTAGAGGATTGTGTTTTGCCATTGGTTGGCCTTGTGGGATTCCTACCTTAACCCTGAGTCTTTGGGACTCTTCCTCACCAGCGCTGCCTGGGTCTTTGTCACTTCTCCATCACCTGCCACTTTAGCTTCACCATTAGTTTTGCATTGTGAGCTCACCTAACCCAAGTCACCTATTAACCAAGGGTTAACGCTCACCTCGACTATCTGCTCATCGTGGTTGATCCATTCAATCCACTGTTCAAAGCACAAAGTGCCCCCAATAGTAAGTCTCTAATTGGACGATCATCTCTATTGTTTGCATAGAGGAGCTCAATATTCTCTACACGGCTCAAGTGAAGGAGTCCTTCTTCTTTGAGTAGGGATGATGGCTCATCATGGTGGAGGTGACCTTCAATGCATTAACTTTGCCATGGATGCTAGAGTGGCTTAGCTTGATGCTTGGGTGGATCTCCTAGAGGTGACTGTCGGGGTGGGGTAGACCATGGGGGATCTGTCCACCCACCAGTGGTATACTATTTAATAGGTTGGAGGCTCTGGTAGCCATGAGTAAATCCCTATTATATCCCCGCAAGAGAAACTACTAGGGCATGCTCCCATGCATTAACCTAAGTCCAAACAAGCTCCTCAAGATCAACATGCATCTAGTCTCAACTCTCAAACATCATGTTCTATTGGTAGTGAACTTTTTCATTTTGCTAGAGCCACTTCTTATACAAAGGTTGGCATAGTGGTTTGATATGTAGAAAGTACGTTTCATCCTCTATAAGTGCATTACTGAGCAGCTGTTCTGGGAGGTGCAAAACTTGGGCAAAGTAGCATGGCAACTAAAATATGCTCAAGGGCATATTGTTAATCAAGTGATGTGTAATTTCTCCCTTTGATCCATAAAAGTGTCCTATTAATTTGTTGCTAGTGCCAACACTACATCCTTAAAAGCATTGATTTGTCCACTTATAGTGCAAGACCCCTTTCTTTTATTGGCTCACAATTTGGATCCAAAAAGGAAACTAGAACCAGACATTGTAGGCTAGCATGTCCAGGTCTCAGTCTTTCTCTATGAAGAATAAGGCCGAGGAAGAGTTATCTCTGTGAAGAATAAGGGTCAAGGAGGAAATATCCTTATCAAATCTTGGATGCATTTGAATAGCATTTGTGTACTCTTCATAGGGGTCAATCTCTCAAAGTTTGACTCCTCCCTATTTGCAATATTTGCAACCAATACTATTTCCTGCTCCAAAATCCGAGGGAAAGATATTTGACTACCAACCTGCACAAGATTTGGTGCCTCTCCACCAACCCATGGATCAAGATCTAACAAAAAAGTGTTTGGGGCATGGATTGATCCTCTATTGCAAAATCGGCCTCTCCAAATTACAGATCCCTTTAACTGAACTCACTACAGCTATGACTAGTACCATAATGGCCACACTGCCACTGTGTCTTGTCATGTTACTTAGGCTATTGCTATTGTTATTGTCTTGGGTTGCCTCCTAATTCTACACCATCACCCTTGTCTTCTGGTCCCTATCTCCTTAATGGGACACCAAGTGCTCCATAGGCTAGTCAAGAGTTTGTAATAATGCATGGATCTATTGGAGGTAGCAGCCTTCTATTTGAAGATAGCATTCCCCTCTCGAGTCTCCTACAACTCATCCTTAGTTCCTTTTAGTTCATCAATTCGTTCTTCATGTTGGACCATCAACCACTTCTATAAAGCAATAGTATCTTGAGCTATCTTCAATGCACTCATTGCTTCATTATATTGTTGGAGCATCTAGGTATGGTCCACTCTAAGTTGCTTGTGACCTATCTGGAGCCAGTGAACTTCTTATCAATATTCTTCTCCTACTCCAAAATGCACTCTACCAATTTATGGTACCATTCCTTCAGCTCTAGAATGTGATGAGTATGCTCTTGACATTTAAAGAGGGGAGGTACCCAACTGTGGGCTATGTAGTGCATTATCTGACTAGCCTCCATCAACTTTCATAACTGCTTTCAGTTTGTATCCCACCACTTGTGCAATGAAGATCATTTGAGAAAAATAGAGGGTTAATACCCTCACCTAGTAATACAGGGCAATGTAGTGCATTGTCTGCCATTGACTTTCATAATTGTTGTTAGTTTGTATCCACCACTTGTGCATTGGACATCCTTTGAGAAAAATAGAGAGTTAATACCCTCACCTAGTAGTACAATTCACGGGGAGGAAGCCGTGGCACTCTCCCTGAGCTGGCTGGGGAGATAGCCCTGGGAACCTGCGAGGTGGTTATTGATCTTGGTCCTTCTCATCATCATCCACCACCTAGATCTCCATCCCCTTACCGGACTTGGACTGCTCTGTCCCATTGGTGAGGTGTTTATAGCTACCACAGTCCCACCTGGAGGAGCATTTATCAACCTGAGCTCATTGTTCTAATCATATAGTTAGTCAACCATTGCCTCTATATCTAGGAATGCTACCAGAACTACCATACCTAAGCCAGGTTATTCTACATTAGTAGGATTTCCTTGTACCTATGTTGCCACTTCCCTTGCAATCTATCAGACCTCTATAATATCCTCCTCTAAATTGGTGGGAGCAGCTATAGGGCTCGGGTTTTGCCTTCTTGTTCTAGTGTAGCCTTCTTCTCTTTTGACACCTTCTCCAATTTCTCTAGCTCCTTTGGGTTCGTGTTAGGCTCTTGCTTAGATATCTTGTCCTTGATCTATTTTGCCTCCTTAGCCTCCTCTACTTAGCCAAAACTTGCAAATCCCACTTCAGGTTCCTTCTTGCCTTACTCATCCACACCACCTCCACCTTTATTTGTCTCCTCCTTTGTTGTGGCCTTCTATTGTTCTGATGTAGATGGGGGGGAATTTTGCAACTTGGGATTCCTTAGAGAGGTGGGAGGGTCGGCACCTATTGCTCAGACTCGCTATTTGGTGATGAGGCGATGGCAGTCAGAGGGGGTTCCTCCAGGATTGGCTTCAAAGTCTGATAATGCAAGCGAGCCATGGTGGACTGATTCTTCCTCAAGAATCTAGGGGTAGAGGTAGGTGATGGACATAGTGTGGTAAGTTGGTTCTATGTGATTCCCATAGGTGCTATTGATGAACGGATAATATTTGGTAGGGCATGGTCTTGGGCTATCAATTGTCAACTTGGCTAGCAAGAATGAATAGTAACCTTGACAAGAGGTAGTCACACATCTAAAACCCCACTTTGTTCGAGAGTCACAGAGTCAAAGTCCTTTCCAATAGGCAAATCCAACATAGCATCCACCCAGGTCTACAAGAAAACCAAAAACTCATGCAACAAGGTTGAGGATTTGTCATCCACCCCTGACACCATAGCCATTACTCCAAATGCAAAAGCCTATAGCATGGTAGTGCTTCCATCCTTCAAGGATGTCACCACCAAGGCTCCTAGGGGGAAGACAATGCCCTCGCTGGCCATTGTATCCAGAGCATTTATGGTTCAATCCTTTTCCTCTTGGAGTCACCCAGCATAACCAACAAGAGAAAGGACATTGGTCACTTCCCAAGGGTACTCTCCAAGCCAATGCTATCTAAAATCTAGGGAGAGAGCCTCAACATACAGCCTTGCTTCCACCCTTATTTCCCACACCAAAGATGGTTCAAGCTTCTAAACAAAGGAAACCCCAAAGAAGAAGATGTGCCATGAGGCTCAAGAAGCCAAGAAGTCACCCAAGGTGGATACCTAAGTGGTTACTAAAATCTCAAGGCTACTACAAAGGTAATGCATATATTTGGTTACCCAAGACCCACCACATGACTACTTTGCCTTTCATCAACACCCCCAAGGGCACAAGGTAATATCTAGCCTCATCAAGTGGCACAATAGCAATGGACCCACAAGAACCTATTGCTCACCCATTGAAGAAAAGGACCACTTTGGCAAGGTCATAGTCAACCCCTCTATGCCCCTAAAACCTTATGTTACAAGGGAGAATGTTGTCAAAGACAGTGGCAGTCCCACAAGAACCTATCTAAAAACTTCTAAAAAAGGGATAGATACACAAGAACTCACCCCATCAAGAGGCAAGTTAGAAGAAAAATCAATTGGGGTGAGTCCCGATGGGTTCCCAAAGCAAACCCTTGAGTTTTTTCCCCTCTTTTGCTTCTACATCAACATCTAGCTCAATAGCATCGCAAGCACCTACTCTAAAAAAGGGAGTAGTACCACAAGAACCTACCACTGCTCTACTCTGAGGCACCAATTTCTAAGGTGGCCATCCACACAAGGTTCACTCAAGATCAAGTTGAGACATAGGCTACCAAGGCCTCAAGGCCATGCTACTCCTGGATGCTCACATTGGAATCATGCAAGTCCACACTGACAAGCTAATAGCACCATCCACTTCTAAGTCCAAGGTGTCATTATCACCCTACTTACAGGTGCCCTCAATACTCATGTGGCTTGGAAAGAAGAAAGGTACCCCAAGCCCCACAATAGAAATTTTTTTTACCAAGTTATAGGGTCTAGGTGAAATAGGAGGTCTAAGGGATAGGTGAGAAGTCATCGCAATAGAGTTCCCAACCTTAGGTGATAATAATACTACATGCCATATCAAATTACTCTACACCTCATGAGTCAAATTAGGTGAGTATGGTCTTCATAGACTGCACACACTCGCAAAATCCAAAGTATAAGAACAAAAAGGTACACCCACAGTCAGCAAGGCTACCCCACCAATGACCCCTCAAAATAGATAAATAGGCCAAGTCATAGCCCCCCCCCCCCCAAAAAAAAAAACTACATAGCCCTCCATTGAATCACAAAATGTCAATAAATGTCCCAAAAACTCAAAAAGTGCTTTAAAAAGAATACTTGGGAAAAAAATTGCATTAACTTTAAAACAACATGCATTAACCTTAATATAGCATGTGTTGCATTATAGCCCAATGGATGCCAGAGTTACCAATGTAGCATGCACAACTGCATTAATAGTTTTAACAAAACTTTGCCAAAATTTCCCAAATTTTTTCACAGCCTCCAAACTAGCTTTTAGCCCCCCCAACATGCCCCATCTGCATGAGTTATAGCTCAAAAAGCTTCGATGACTCCCTCATTGACCTATTTGCCATCTATTACTCATTTGGTCCCATGGAATCTAGCCTCTCCCACACATAGATACCTACACTTGCCACCTCTTCCACTAGCCATTCTACCCCCTAGCTCGACAGATACAACTCCCCCCACCTCTTCCCTTCCCACCCCTTCAGTCACCCCCTCTATCTCTCTACCTCTCCTAGGGCCCATTATTGATGAACAATTAAAAATAAGAAATGAGCCCCATCCCTAGACTCAAGAGTCTGGACAAGCCTCTACCTCCAAAGTGGCAAAGAGAAGGAAAATAATTCCAATAGCTCCCCTTGTACTACACAAAACATTCCGTCACCACAGCAAATACATCTCCTTTGAGAAACCAATGGCTCAATGCACTACAAGGCTTATCCATCCACTCTTCTTTCCTCTACAAGACAAATCTAGACTTCCACCTCTCCTACCATAGATACCACTGGTATCAAGCCTACCACAACCCCGAGGTGAAGCCATACTTAGAAACTATTGGGCTCTTGCCCATGGTTGATCATCTTCCATGCTATCTTGACCTAAACCTAGTTACTTAATTTTTGGATAACTACAACCATGCAACCAAGGTTACTTTTTTGACAGATGACCAAAGCATCACCCATCACTTCTAGCTAAGTATCAATGCCATTAGGGCTATTTTTGGATTTCCAATAATGGCCGAGCCCTTTGTTAAATTACAACACCTAGAGGAAAAGGTTTCCCCCTTAGTTGATTGGGATAGTTGTTACCATAAGGGAGGCATCCCTTTGATGACATCAAGGACAAAGGTTTTGTAAATCCAACCGGGTTTCTTTGATTTTTGACAAAAGTTTACATGTCTAGCCATCACAATTTTGTCATGGCCAAACTTGCTTCTCTGCCTCCTCGAACCATCGGTACAATTTTGCACCAACTAGGTTAATTATTTCTGCAAAGAGATGGACCTCCAATGGCACAAGCTATAGCAAAAGATAGCCAACCCAATTCTCTTCATGCCCCTCATCAAGAACCTCATAAAGCCCACCTAGCCAAAAAACCATTTTGGAGCAATATATCGCACTTCACAACATGCCCAACCAATACTAGCTCTAGTTCCACCTCTCCCCATTATCAAGAGCAAGAAGCATATAAAAAGAAACAAAGAAAATCTAAAGAAAAATTTGAATTTCTATTCTCCATCACGACCATCCAAATACAGGAGAATCAATGGGAGCAGCTCCAAGAGAGGCAACCATAGTAGTAGCACAAGCTAGGGTAGCAGTCCCAAGTCATTCAAAGACTAGCTTTATAACAACATCTTTGTAAATTCAATGACCTAGCCATCCCATGCACTTACCAACAGCTCCAAGACATCTCAAGGCAATTGACCTCACTATTGTCATCCTTCAAGGGTAAGGACCAAGTCACAAAAATGGCAACCCCCTCCTCCACAAATTAGATTGAAGTCCAAGAAGCTCTAGGGCATTGTGCCAATCCTGCATATTGCTTGCCCACTAAATACAAGCAATTAAGGGAGTAGGCACCGGACCAAGCCATTATAATGGAGGAGTGGTTTATGGAGTTCTTGGTCTAGATCACTCAAATGTTCCATAATATATTCAAATGGTAATAAAAAAATCTCTTAAAGGGACCCGTTGTACCGGCCCAAGCACAATAAAGCTTTCATCTACTCACACAAGAGCTCAATTTGGAGAGGGTCTAGGTACTATGTCTCTAAGCAATAGGAGAAACCATATAAGAGACCGCTAAAAAGGACCAAGTACTATCTACATCAATTCTAGACAAAAAAAAGCCTCTTGAAAAAGATCTATCAGTAGAAATGGCACAAGCACATATGCTCCTCGTTCAAAGTGCCAAAGTTGAGTAGGCCCTAGAGCAACACCAAATGATGGCAGATGCAAAGAAGACCCAAGAAGCTTGCACAAAAAAATCAAAGCCCTCCATAAAACTCTTAGAGAACAATTGGAAAAGTATAACAAACTATACCACCAGATTTATAGCAGACAAAGGAGACCAAACTCGAAAGTCAAAAAAAAGTGGATTATGAGCAGGTCCTGGAGGCCTCTGTTGACCTAGGCACACATGACTTAGAGCCCCGCACAGTGGAAGAAACCTTCCACTTTCACTTCAATATCTTTATGGTTGCCTCCATCAAGTACCACCTCAACCTCACCAATCTACTTCCAAACTACATTTTTATGTAATGCACTACCATTCCCTTCACGTGCTCCTAGTTTTTGGCTTTCTTTAGCGATCAATGACCTTAAATTTTTTTAAGGCCTGGATATCCAACATTTACCCTTTCACCCTATTATCCTAAAATTTCTTAGTTGGTGTAGGTGTATCATGGAATCCTCGCTTTTTCCTTGTAGTAGTCAAAATTCTAAAACTCTTTAAGCCCCGCAACCTCTTGATGTGGGCTTGCATGCCGAATTTTGTGGTTGAAGGCCTCAGGTGATTGTTGTGAGAATGTGGTAGGGAGGAAGTGTACCAAACATATAATTACCTTTTAGCCAATGGGGTTACCCAATACCACCCAAATGGCATTATCGTCTTATATAATAACATTCTAGAAGCCATGCAGCGCATGCTTGAGGAAGGTTTTAGACATTTTGAAACTAGGCATGTTGCCTACCCTAGACTCCTTAATGAGGAAGAAGCCAATATGACCATAGACATTTTCAATTCCACGACCCACCATCCCAGTACTTGTCAATTATCGCACCCCTCCATGAATATTAACTACCCGCCTTCTTCCCCTCTCAACACTTATCTCAATTTCCCTAATCCCACCACCTCCTCTCCATCTACACAACCATCCAACTCACAGTCTTCTAGGACCACAGCTTAGGACCTGCCAAATGAATTTACTTCAAAATAGATCCACACTATTTTGTAGCTAGCCTTCCATAGAGATAAACCACTTTCCCACTAAAGGCAACGACCAGAGGTCAAAGAAATTCCACATGACAATCCCACGTGGTACTGTGACATGAAGTTGGGGGTAATAAACTTCACACACCTCTTCACTTCCTGCTGCTTTCGAACTGACTGACAAAGATATTTATCATTGAGAATGGGACATTATAAAGAAGCTTTTATGCCAAGATACCACACCATACTTTCCTCCCTTAGATGAGAATGAAGATGGTAACATCCCAAGTGATGTAATCAAGCATAGGGAGAAGGAAAGGGTCAACAGAGGCCATAATATCAGCGAGCCGGTCTGCAAAGAGAAGAGTGATATGTTGTTGAAAGAAGATCTTGCGGCTCAACATGACATGAACTGATATATATTGAGGAGTTTGAAGGGGCTGATTAGGTCGGATGGGTAGATTCCGAGGAAACATTGCACCTCCTTCATAGACACCTTTACACTTAGCTCAAAACACTCTACAAACTGTCATTAGACACAAAGGCCTATAACTTTTAGTAGAGACATGATATCAAAGATTCAAGCACACAAAGAGATACGCCTTAACATGGGCTTCACGCTAATATAAGTTTCATTGAAAACAGACAGACGGTTGAAGAGATATGGATAGATTACTGGAAGGGGGTAAAAACTGTCATGAAAATAGACTGTCAGACACAGAGACTCATAACATTTTGCAACAAATATCTGATTCAAGATCTAAGCACTAGAGACATGCGCCTTAAAGACAGCTTCACGCTAATATAAATTTCATTAAAATTGGACTACCGAGCAGAAAGTTATGCACAAAACACTAATAGGGGGTCAAACTGCTCAAACTCTTATCAAACATAGAGAAAAACAATACCAATGCCAAATTAAAAATATCAATTTTTAGCATCACATATTTCCCCCCGCAGCAGATCCTCTCTGTACTACAGAGAGGGTCTGCTGGCCCTCAAGGTGGTCGAGCATATAAGAATTTAAGGCGATACTCATTGGTGTGTCTGGGTATCACCATGCCACCAACCTCCTCAAGCTGATAGGTTCCATTCGTGAACTTCTTAATGCCAACCGTCCGCCTGCACCAAAGTATGAAGTACCTACGGTGTCCGGTCATCTCCTCGCATCCCTCCTTTGACCCTTGAACATTTCAGGATGGTCCCTATTCTGCTTCTTGAAGAACTTCTAATCAGCTTTGTCTACGCAACTAGGTTTAGCCATCCCCTTTGTGATGGAAGTACACAAGGTTGATCTACGATGCTTCAAGACCAAACCCATGCGCTCTCGCATATAATTCTCATTAAACTCCCGATTTGGAAGGTTAGGGTATTTTTGTTTTAATTCATCAATGACCGCCTGCTTCTTTTGGTCATCTTGATACCGCCAATTGGTAGCAATGCCGCTCTTAAAGTGATGGCTCATCAACCGCCTCATGGTGGCCATCACTGCTTTGCCCTTTCTATGTTCTATTATCTCTCCAGTTGGCTGAAAGGAAGAATGGGACTTTAGCAGACAGTGCTAGAGAAATGCTTAGTGAAAAGCATCTTGTGGCTCTGCTTGGGGTGTTTCTGGCAATTCTTGCTCTTCTTTATCAACCTTTTCTGTAGATGACTGAGTAATTGGTGTCTATCTCTTGTGTGTTTGAGGTTTTCCATTCTGATTCCTCATCAAAGATTACATCTCTAGAGATAATGACCTTTCAGTTGATGGGATCATACAACTTGTATGCTTTGCTTTATTCACTGTAGCCAACCATGATGGATTTGCATGACTTCGCATCCAATTTTCTATGATGATCATCATGTATGTGGGCATATGCTATGCAACCAAATATGTGAAGATGCCCAATGTGTGGCTTGTGTCCAGTGAATGCTTCATAAGGTGTCATACCCTGTATTGGTGTAGGAAGCCGATTAAGCAAGTAGTTTGCAGTGGCTATTGCTTCTACCCAATATTGATTCAGAAGATGCTTCTCACTAAGCATTGCTCTAGCACTATCTACTAAAGTACCATTCTTCCTTTCAGCTCTTGCATTCTACTGAGGAGTATCTGCACAAGTGAATTGTCTTTGAATGCCGTGAATTTTGCAAAAGTTCATGAATGCTGAAGACATATATTCACCTCCTCTATTTGATCTCATGACTTTGATCTTTCTGCCTGTCCGGTTTTCTACCATGGCTTTGAATTCTTCAAATCTAGAAAACACTTTAAATTTCTCTTTCAGAAAGTAGACCCAACAATATCTACTGTAGTCATCGATGAAAGTCAAGTAGTAAAGTGAACCATTGATGCTGTAGGTCTAGGCATAACCCCATACATCTATGTGAATCAAATCAAGAATACCTTGTGCTCGAGAGGTACTTTTGCCATAGTTGGTTCGCCTTTGTTTGCCAAAGCAGCATGCTTCGCAAACTTTTCCAAGCTGTAGCTTCGGAATCCCGATTGCCATATTCTAATTTCTGAGATCTAACAAGCTCTTGAAATTAACATGACCATATCTCTTGTGCCATTTTGTGGATAGTGGCATCTGTCATAGTTGAGCTAACATGGCATGCTTATTTGGTACTGTAGCTAGCATTCTGTACAAGTGTCCTTCCTTGACACCTTTTCCTACTACCTGAAATCTTTTGGATTTGTCTTTGATAGTGCATTCATCTTCATTGAAGATGACTCAGTAGTTGTGTTCTGTCATTTGACCTACTAACAAGGGGTTCTTGCTGAGTTTCAAAACATAGAGTACATCTTTCACCAATCCTTTCATACCAGTGAAATTGTTCATAGGGATAATGCATGTCCCTTGAATTGGATTTGGTGTATTATCTGCTGTGTAGATGACATTCTTTCGACCTTCTAATGGTTTCATATCTATGAACCATTCCTGATGATGCACCGCTGTTGATATACCAAGGATCTTGATTTGCTTGGTTGACTTGATAGCTGAAATCCTCTTTTGGATTGCAATCAGTGTCTAGGTACACTGTATCAATCTTTCGCATTTCCTTGTTTGCAAGAAACATATTCCCATGCTCATTTGCAAAATGACCACCACAATGATTTCCTCTACCGCTGTGGAAATTCCCTCGATTGCTACTAGATTGATTGCCTTGGTCATACTACTTCTTGTAGCAATCCCTTTCATAGTGTCCAAACTTATAATAGTAGTTGCACTGGATGTTTGACACGTTGGTGGATGCATTCCCTTGTCCTTGGAATCTTCCTCAATTGGAATGATTTCCTCTTTGCTGATTTTGATGTTGCTGATGATGCTGATATGCTGATGCTGACTTTGCTGATGATGATGACTTCTTTGGAATGATCTACCTCTGCCTCTGCCTCTACCTCTTCCTCTGCTTCTATCTGAAGCTGTGAATGCCTAATCATCATTAGAATGACCTTTGCATGCATGAATGGCTTGCGTCTTGAGTTCTTCACCAAGTAAGACGAACTTAAGTTCTTCCAGTGTCAGAATTTGCCATTGGATGGCAATACTATGGACTAGATTCTCATATCCCTCTCCTAGTCCATTCAAGATAACTTGAACCATTTCTATGGGGCACATAGTCTCTCCTGCTACTATGAATTGATTGTTGTAGTATTTGATTATGAATACATAAGTATGACCGATTTCGTTGCTATTGCAAAAACTCTAGTTGATTTGGTTTCTCAATGTGACATGACATCTTGCACATTCTGCTTAATTAGATGATATGCATACTTATCTTTCTTATCCCATTCTGCCTGATCTCGGGCAATGGCAGGATCTGCTACAGGTGCAAAAATTGTTTGTGTAGCTATAGATCCCATTGCTAGTGCTATGACAACAGGTGGAGTAGAGCTACTACTCATTGTATCGTCCAATGGTCTAGGTTGTACCGAAATGTGCACGTGATGTGACGAGCGTGTAGAGCAAAAAAAATCAATTGAAAATTTTTTGAAGCACCCTCAAATTCTTCCTAGATCAAGAGATACGACTTGATCTAGGTGGAGGGGCAAAAGGAGTGCAAATGTGCTCAATGATGATGTGGCAGTCAGGAGGTCACATGCAATGACTGTGCCTGTGGAGCCCTGTGCTGAGGTGGTAGGAGTGGTCACATGCAAAATGAAGACTATGACTATGAAGAGACAAGGGTGCTTAGCTGGCACTGATGAGTTGTCACTACCATGTGGCATGCTAACATGGCTACTAACTGTACAGGCTCATGATGTGGCAAGTGGCTGGGTTGATGATATGGCTTTGGTGACATGGCTATCACCGTGGTAGATGATGTGACATATGCTGATGTGGCACCTATGTGGCCATTGCTAACATGGCAAGATGGGGTGCTGATGTGGAGGGATACGACTGACATGGCAGTCGACTGTTACCATGTGTTAGCTAATGATGATGTGGCATGTTGACATGGCAAGATGGGGTGCTGACATGGAGGGATCAGGCTAACGTGGCAGTCAATTACCATGTGTCAACTAATGGTGATGTGGCATGATAAGGTACCACATGTAGCTTTGGTGACCAAGCCTAGGGTGTATGGTTACCCCTTAAGATAAGGTGGCCTGAGATTCTAATGGAATCTTAGGATTTTGTTGTCGACAACGACTGTGGGGAGCACTGCCATATGCTCATGCATAAGCATGAGCATGTGTCTCTTTTTTCCTCTTTACTTTCCCTCTTTTTCTCTCTTTCTCTCCCTCTTTCCTCTTTTCCAATCTCTCTTTCCTTTCCCTCTTCTTCTCTTTTCTCCTCTTTCCCCCCTCTTTTCCCTCTTTCATGCTCATGTTCTTATGCTCATGCATAAGCATAAGCGTGAGCATATGTCTCCTTCTCTTATGCTCATGCTTATGCTTATGCATAAGACTCCTTATGAGCATATGTCTCCTTCTCAGTCTTATGCATAAGCATAAGCATGAGCATAAGAGAAGGAGACATATGCTTATGCTTATGCTTATGCATGAGCATAAGAGAAGTAGACATATGCTCATGCTCATGTTTTTATGCTCATGCATAAGCATAAGCATGAGCATATATCTCTGTCTCTTATGCTTATGCATAAGACTCCTCTTATGCATAACCATAAGCATGAGCATAAGAGAAGGAGACATATGCTCATGCTTATGCTTATGCATGAGCATAAGAGAAGTAGACATATGCTCATGCATAAGCATGAGCATATGTCTCTTTTTTCCTCTTTACTTTCCCTCTTCTTCTCTCTTTCTCTCCCTCTTTCCTCTTTTTTAATCTCTCTTTCCTTTCCCTCTTCTTCTCTCTTCTCCTCTTTTCCCCCTCTTTTCCCTCTTTCATGCTCATGTTCTTATGCTCATGCATAAGCATAAGCATGAGCATATGTCTCCTTCTTTTATGCTCATGCTTATGCTTATGCATAAGAGGAGTCTTATGCATAAGCATAAGCATGAGCATAAAAGAAGGAGACATATGCTCATGCTTATGCTTATGCATATGCATGAGCATAAGAGAAGTAGACATATGCTCATGCATAAGCATGAGCATGTCTCTCTTTTTTCCTCTTTACTTTCCCTCTTCTTTTCTCTTTCTTTCCCTCTTTCCTCTTTTCCAATCTCTCTTTCCTTTCCCTCTTCTTCTCTCTTCTCCTCTTTTCCCCCTCTTTTCCCTCTTTCATGCTCATGTTCTTATGCTCATGCATAAGCATAAGCACGAGCATATGTCTCCGTCTCTTATGCTCATGCTTATGCTTATGCATAAGAGGAGTCTTATGTATAAGCATAAGCATGAGCATAAGAGACGGAGACATATGCTCGTGCTTATGCTTATGCATGAGCATAAGAGAAGTAGACATATGCTCATGCATAAGCATCAGCATATGTCTCTTTTTCCTCTTTTTTTTCCCTCTTCTTCTCTTTCTTTCCCTCTTTTTCCCTCTTTCCTTTCCCTCTTCTTCTCTCTTTCGCCCTTCTCTTATGCTCATGCATAAGCATAAGCATGAGCACATGTCTCCTTCTCTTATGCTCATGCTTATGCTTATGCATAAGCATATGTCTCCTTCTCTTATGCTCATGCTTATACTTATGCTTATGCATAAGCATAAGCATGAGCATAAGAGAAGGAGACATCTGCTCATGCTTATGCTTATGCATGAGCATAAGAGAAGTAAACATATGCTCATCCATAAGCATGAGCATATGTCTCTTTTTTCCTCTTTATTTTCCCTCTTCTTCTCTCTTTCCCTCTTTCCTCTTTTCCAATCTCTCTTTCCTTTCCCTCTTCTTCTCTCTTCTCCTCTTTTCCCCCTCTTTTCCCTCTTTCATGCTCATGTTCTTATGCTCATGCATAAGCATAAGCACGAGCATATGTCTCCGTCTCTTATGCTTATGCTTATGCATAAGACTCCTCTTATGCATAAGCATAAGCATGAGCATAAGAGAAGGAGACATATGCTCATGCTTATGCTTATGCATGAGCATAAGAAAAGTAGACATATGCTCATGCATAAGCATGAGCATATGTCTCTTTTTCCTCTTTACTTTCCCTCTTCTTCTCTCTTTCTTTCCCTCTTTCCTCTTTTCCAATCTCTCTTTCCTTTCCCTCTTCTTCTCTCTTCTCCTCTTTTCCCCCTGTTTTCCCTCTTTCATGCTCATGTTCTTATGCTCATGCATAAGCATAAGCATGAGCGTATGTGTACGTCTCTTATACTTATGTTTATGATTATGCATAAGACTCCTCTTATGCATAAGCATAAGCATGAGCATAAGAGAAGAAAACATTTGCTCATGCTTATGCTTACGCATGGGCATAAGAGAAGTAGACATATGCTCATGCATAAGCATGAGCATATGTCTCTTTTTTCCTCTTTCCTTTCCCTCTTCTTCTCTCTTTTTTCCCTCTTTCTCCTTTCCCTCTTCTTCTCTCTTCTCCTCTTTTCCCCCCTCTTTTCCCTCTTTCATGCTCATGTTCTTATGCTCATGCATAAGCATAAGCATGAGCATATGTGTATGTCTCTTATGCTTATGCTTATGCTTATGCATAAGACTCCTCATGCATAAGCATAAGCATGAGCATAAGAGAAGAAGACATATGCTCATGCTTATGCTTATGCATGGGCATAAGAGAAGTAGACATATGCCCATGCATAAGCATGAGCATATGTCTCTTTTTCCCTCTTCTCTCTTTTTTCCCTCTTTCTCCTTTCCCTCTTCTTCTCTCTTCTCCTCTTTTCCCCTCTCTTTTCCCTCTTTCATGCTCATTCATAAGCATAAGCATGAGCATAAGATATATGCTCATGCTTATGCTTAAGCATGAGCATAAGAGAAGTAGACATATGCTCCTCTTTTCCCTCCTCTTCTCCTCTTTTCCCTCCTCTTTTCCTCTTCTTCCTCTTTTCTTCTTCCTCTTCTTTCTCTCTTCTTCCTCTTCTCTCCCTCTTCTTCCTCTTCTTTCCCTCTTTCCTTTCCCTCTTCTTCCTCTTCTCGTCCACTTCTCTTTTCCCTCTTCTTCCTCTTCTTTCCCTCTTTCCATTCCCTCTTCTTCCTCTTCTCCTCCACTTTCTCTTTTCCCTCTTCTCTCCCTCTTCTTCCTCTTCCTCTTCCTCTTCTTCCTCTTCCTCTTCCTCTTCCTCTTCTTCCTCTTCTCTCCCTCTTTGCCTATGCCTATGCCTATGCTTATGTTTGTTTTTTGTTTTTTCTTTTTGTGTTTATGTCTGTTAGACATGGGATCACGTCGCACATACGATGAGTATGAACAGCCTCGCAGGAGGAGAGCTCACGATCTATATGCTCTAGAGGACTTTGATTCCTCTCAGGCGACTACCCGAAGGACTACTCCTCTTAGACCTAGCACTGCGACTACCCCTGGTCTGACTCCTCTCAGACATAGCACTGCGACTACCCCTCGGGAAACTCCTTTGCTAGCCATGCATGGCTTTGTCGGGAGTCCCAACGAGTTTGTAGCACAGATGAGCGATGAGGAGGTAGTGAGATTCTTCTCTCTACTATCTCAGAGGACCTTAGTAAATCCCTCCCCTACACCGATGGTTGGGCGTACTGCCCAGTCATCCCCTCGTGCCCCTTCGACTGAGGGGTCATCACCTGTGCGTGCCTCTCATAAGGGAAGGAAGAGTAGGAAGGGTAGCTTATGTTGTGCTGACTTGGGAGATGTAGACGAGTCAGCACATTCACATTCCTACAGGTCTCCACTTGGTCTGGAGACACAATATCAGTCAGGTCCCTTGCCCTCTCCTACTCCCACTGCTACTCCTTGCTCCGGAAGCGCTCGCACAGCTTCCACTCCTTCTAACTCTGCTACCATCAGTCCTCCTTACTCATTAGGGGATCTCTCCTATCAAATCACAGATGCCGGAGAGATAGTAGAAGATAGAAAGGGCAAAGCAGTGATGGCCACCATGAGGCAATTGATGAGCCGGCATTCGAGGCAACCATGGTAAGTCTACTTCTTCTCATTTAATGTATTGTTCTATTTGTTTTACTACATCTTACATGCAATTTAGCTAATTCTAACTCTCATAAATTGGATCCATAGCAAGCTGCAATGGGTCATCTTCCTACGAATGCAGAGACGCGACGCGCATTTCGCATAGGAACAAAGCCGTGGTTTATTGAGCAAGAGGCAATGGGAGCAACAGTCGATTGGGCTGAGGTGGCTGCTCACACAGTATAAGTCTACTCCTACTTGTAATCTCACTTTTTAAATTGTTTTATTCTTTAAGTTCCAATCTAATTTTCGATTTATATGGTTCACTCTTAGGGTCAAAGCTCAAGCATCCCATCACCGGAGGCGAGCGATCACTAGGGCCAGGGATCAGACGCACGTGATGAGGATCAGGAAGAAGGTGCAGCTCACGAGGACCAAGGATCAGGCCAATAAGACGAGGACAATTCGGATGAGTAGTAGTAGTAGTAGTAGTAGTAGTAGCAGTTTGCATTTTCTTCGCCATGTATGTCATTTTGTATATCCGCTCGTTTGAGCAATTTTGTATCACCCTTTCGAAAGGGTAATTTTGTAACAAACAATGTTGTATATGTTCGACATGTATATGCTTTTGTTGCTCGATTATTTCGTTTGAGCGATTTTGTATCACCCTTTTCGCAAGGGAAATTTTGTTATAAAAAACTTTTTTTTGTAATTACAAAAAAAAAAGGATTAGTGGGGCTAAACAGGGCCATAGCAAGGCCTATTTAGCCCCACTAATCCTTTTTTTTTAGTTCT
This sequence comes from Dipteris shenzhenensis, assembly GCF_047967505.1. Classification (NCBI taxonomy): domain Eukaryota; kingdom Viridiplantae; phylum Streptophyta; class Polypodiopsida; order Gleicheniales; family Dipteridaceae; genus Dipteris; species Dipteris shenzhenensis. The sequence continues at coordinate 57,540,245 of NC_141605.1, read as the reverse complement.
GTTAATCATCGCTATATAGCGATGATTAACAATGTCGCTATATAGCGACGTTTATCATCATCACTATATAGCAACGCTTTGTAGCGACGGTTTTTTTCCGATGCTTTCAGTGACTTTAATAATGACGTTTGCATCCGTGAAAAAAAAAATTTATGTAAAAAGCATCGGTATTTTCATCAGAAAAGGGCCTATGCCTTGTAGTGACATCTGTCAACAAGATAACCAATAAATATGCATCTTCGGCTTCATGGATCGCGAGCTTGGACACTTGTAGTGATGTAATTTTTGGACCCAAATACACGAAAAGATGGAACATTAGGTCAATATTACACGATATAGCTACCTGTATACTAAGTTGTATTGAACATGAACATGAAGATGAAGATATATATGTGCCCCCTTAGGGTTAGGGTTAGGGTTTTCCCCTATGCCCTATGTAGATGGTGCAATTTACACCATCCTCAACACCCTCTCTTAAATTGAACCAGGTAAGTAGAGGGTGCATGTTTTGTGTTTCATTTGGTGCATATGATAGCATCCAAAACTGAAAAGAAAATTGAAAGAAATCATAGTGTGTGCCTATGTGAGCACGATGACTATGTAGCAGAAGCATGTACAATGAGTACAACTTACGATCTTGTACATAATGTGGATGTCCCTCTCTTAAGTTGTGGATCATACTTTGCCTTTGGGAATAAAACCTAGAAGATAGGCCAAAGGGAAGAGGGAGGAAATGTGCAGAGAGTAAAGTTGACCTGGATCAAAGACTAGTCGATCGAAAGATGACTTCGTCGAGAATTGTGTGTATGGCTGTGTGCTGAGCATTTTAAAGCTGAACATGTCATGTTTTGCCATGGAGTGTGCAGCTTCTCTGAATATGAGGCATTTGGATGTGAGGCTAGTCGACATAGTGATGGAGAAAGAATCCAGTAGGTTGTGACATATGAGGGTGTCACCAACCCAAAAGAACTGACAACAATATCAGATGTATGTTGCAGTAGTGTAAACTCTGTCGAATGATGTGGGTCGAAGAAGACTATATAGTGAATGGGTCAACGTTTGCTTGGGTGTAGCCAATCGTGAAACTATTTTTGGGGTCATTTTGGGGCCACGACGCGATGCAGTTTTGGGTGAATATTTGAATTTTGCACGGACTCGTGCTCTCGTCAGAAATTTTTCGACATCATGAAGGCACACTGGCATAATAATGAGATGTAATCTATTTATTCTGAACATCGCATAGCTCAATATAAGGCATCTCTGCACTGCTTCATGTAGCGCAGTCTCTAGCCTAAGACGCTTGACCACTTATCATCATGCAACCTTATGCCACAACTTTGCCACCTATCACTAGGCACCGCACCCATGTAGATCATTAAAATTGAAGGTTGGCTTAGAGAGACCACCGCACTGGTTCTTGGTGTAATAATTAGATGCAATCTATCATTTTGAACCAAGGAAAATGTATTCCATTGTGAAACCAAGTAAAAATGCAATTGATGATATGACCCTTGAGGGGTCCCCTCTAGGGTCAAGGGCCATATCGACATGCCATTTCTATCCAGTGGCATTCTGGATATTGTATATTGCATGTCGATATGGCCCTTGCCCCTAGAGGGGAACCCTCAAGGTACATATCATCAATAGCATTTTTTGAAAGTTTAATTGTATTTTTCTAGATGTATCTCCATGCAACCACAACGGCAGGTTATCGGAGTTATTTTAGCACTATTTTGGTCATAAACCAAGGAAATTGTAGTCCTTCTTTCCTGGTATTTTAGTCCTTAAATAAATGAGGGCAAAAGTATAATTTATTGAATGAAAATTCAGCAAAAGAGATTACAATGTACATCTACGTCCAATAACAAGTTATATACAAATTAACAACTTATACTGAGCAAAAACTAAACATAGGATCTTACATTTATAAAAGCTTGACAATTGGTAAGAGCCTTACAGGCTAAAAGGTTACAGCTAGCAACCATAACCATTCAAATATAAAAGTTAACAACAGTGCATATTGAAAGCCTCAAATTGAACAAAAAGAGATTACATAAATGTAATAAAAACTCAATAATTGCTGAGAGTCGTAGAGACCAAAACATTACATCTAGTGAACCAAAATATTGTTGAGAGCCTTAGAGGCCAAAAGATTACATCGCCATTGCTAAGAGCCTCATCTAAGCAAGAGGAAATTTGTACAACTTAGTTTTCTACTAGTCTAGCTTGTTGCATTAAAATTTTTTATGGAGCCAAAGGAGGATACGATGGAGAGGTTGAAGACCATGCACATTGCCAGGACTCAGATTATGGCCCCCCAACAAGTCGAAAGTACTCTGCTCTGAAAATACTGAGACCTTTGTTGACATCTAGGGGGAACCCATACATTATAGCCATAAAGAGGCCCTCTGTGAGCATGCCATCTAAGGTAGTGACATGCAAATGTGGGGGGAATCGACTGTGGGAATGAAGGGTCTCTAGTAGTGCTAGCATTTCTACTCCATGTCAGTGCAATAATGCAATCACCTTATATGAGAAGGCAGATAACATTGGGATCACAGAGCATCGACAGGGGGTGGTAGTACACATGGTGAAGATGAGTGGGTGAGCAGGCAACAGATGAACAGGGGAGCAAATCAATGACGAGAGTTGGAGGAGGGAGCATGGTTCAAGGTAGAGTAGGGGCGAAAAAGAGCTGGAAGAGGGGTGTGGAGCAAAGTAGTAGAATAGGGGCGGATGAGAGCAATGTAGAATGCCAAATGCCACAGATCTTATATATTATAAAGTTTGAGCCACTGTGGTGGCTGGAGCTCGGGGTTCCATCGATATTAATTATAGGCCACCGTGGTGGTGGAAGCTTAGGCACCACCTCGGTAATCATGAAGCAGACGCCATGTGGTGGGTGAGCAGGCCACTCCGATGGTTGGTAATTAATTGCCAGCCCAGTGGAATCTTAGCCAAGGACAGACATGGCTGATCAGAGCCACCACCACTGGGCAATAATTCCCATAAAGGTAAATCATGAAGCTCTAATCACTCATCATCATGAAGTCAAGTTCTCTACTGAGCATGCTGTGGGAGAGGAGAGCACACACAAAGGGATAAGGAGACACCAAAACTGGTGGAGCAAAAGTTACTCTAGCTTATTCCTCTATCATATATATATGAGTATACATGGGCACTATACAGTGGGTGGGCACACTACCCTTCACCCCAACAACCTCCCACTTAAAGGCAGTGTGCCTTTAAGGGAGTATAGTATACATATAATACAATCAGCCATAGGCTGAAAAACAAGATGACCAAACTATCATCCTATGCCCATTGGCACTTTACAATGTGCAAAGTGCATAGAGGATAAGCTGCTAGCAGACATCAAGTTTGCAGGATAGAAAATGACAAGCTGTAGATGCCTATCAACCAAGATCTCATGCCAGATCTCACTGGGAGAGTGAACTCTCACCACCACATGCTCCTGTGCTAAGTCCATAGCACCCGAACTATCACTGTGTAAAGAAAATGTCTCTGTACCACATGTGACCATAAGCACATGCCTTACAATAGACCTCTGCTGGTCTACCCAACCTGTATCACCTGCATGCTACTCCTGGAAGCATAAGGACCTGATGTCCACAACTGCTTCCCTACTGCCAAAATCTGCCATAATCATGCTACCAACTCCACTGCAACGGAAGCAAGAACTAGAAGTGTAGCCCCAATGGCAAACATGTGAGAACCAAGTCTCAACACAGTCATGGATGCATGAAGTACTATGGCTGCCATATCAACCATAACTTGCTGCTCAACTGATCTGTGATCATCAAACCTGCTGTGTTTTAAGTATGGAGCCAATATAGGCAATGGAGTACTCAGTAACTTCCCCCTCTCCATACTGAAACAACCAAGTATCTGACAAACATCATCAAGACCATGCATAGCCTCATCCTCATCTGCAAGAGGCACTCCACATCCTGGGAGTAAACTGTAACTATCCATAGAAGATGCATCAACAATCTCCATAGTAGCATAAACCTGTGGAATACTCGAGACATCTGACCGTCTCTGACCAAAATCAGGAAGTAATCGTGCAGGCTGTCCCTACTTTATAACTTGCTCACCATGGGATAAACCTCCCACTCCAAGGGATATGGGTTGCCCCTGCAAAGAATTCGGAGCTATCAGTGCACTTACACCCTCCTGGAACAACACTCTCCTGCTATCCACAGTCCTGGGCTATCTAAACATAGCATCCTCTCTGAAATAGACATTATGGCTGCATATCAACTCTCTAGTTGAAGAATCCCATAACCTGTAGTCCCTACTGGACTCACTGTATCCAAGGAATACACCTCCTCGATTGGGAACCATGAGCATAAGCCTCGTAGCCAAACACACATAAATGCTCATAACATGGTGCCCTACCTATCAAGAAGTCAAATGGCACTCTACCATTCAGAGATCTCCTGGGTGATCTGTTAAGCAAGTATGCAGCTGTCTTACATGCCTCAGCCCAATAGCATTCGGTAAGCCCTGCATACGATAGCATGCTACCAATCCTGTCCAATATAATCCGATTTATGCCTTTTGCCAAGGCATCATGAGTAGAAAGATGAGGAATGGTCAACACCCTCCTGATACTAAGTGTATCACATAGATGCTGAAATCTAGAAGAGGTAAACTCTGCATCACCAATCAGTCATCAAGCTCAATAGCTTCTTTCTTGACTGATTTTCAGCATTACCCAAGAAGCGTTGAAATGTATCATATACATCATGCTTCTGCCGAATCGGATATACCCATATGTACTTTGTAGTAGCATCAATAAATGTCACAAAGTAAGAGGTGCCACCCTGTGAAACGGTAGGCATAGGCCCACAAACTGCACTATGAACTAACTCCAATGGCTCAACATACCTCTCACTGACTGTCTTCCTCACAAAAGAGGATCCTGACTGCTGAGAATCATCACAATCATGACATAAAATTTGAGAGACATCCATAACAGGAATGTATCTCAATGTTGTAAGGGCTTCCATACCTGCAGTAGACATATGTCCAAGTCTGGCATACCATAAACTAACTGATGGCTGCTTACTAGATTGAAGAAGAGAAGAAGGAAAGGAGGGAAAGAAGAGGAGAGAAGAGGGAAAGAAGAGGAAAGAGATGGGAAGAGAGGGTTCCTACACCCATCACTGCAGCTAGCGCATAAGGCGCTAGCTGCAGGCTAATGCAAATAACAAAAATAACAAATGGAAAAAAGAGAAAGCACTTACCTATAATAGTACATCCTGCTTGGTGTTGTGGACTAGCCCTACAAAAGAGAGGAAACATACCATTTTTCAAATAAGATGTTAGAGGAAGGAGGAGATTACAAAAGTAACTTCTTGAAAGGAGGAGATTGAGGAGACAAGGAGAAAGAGAAGGAAGAGAAATACAAAAAAGACTAGAAGAGGTGAGTCTTCTTTTTTTCTTGAAATCTCATTTTTTGCTTCAATCCTTTGAAAACAAGCATGAAAACTAGTTTACAGGTTTAGCAATACAAGGAGAAGCACTCACAAAACTAAAGCTAACAAACAAATAACCTACATTGTTGAAATAGACTCACCTCTTGAAAAAATTCCTTTCAAGAAGCCAAAGAGGGAGAAGGGTGGAGAGGGAGCACAAGAGCTAGGAGAAGGGTGAGGAGTCGAGAATAGAGTGTGAGGTTGTTGGAAATAGGTGGGAGGTCGTCGGAAATAGGTGGGAGGAGAGATTGCCTTACTTACTTGAAAGATTAGAGAGTGCTAAAGAAAGCGCCGTGCGTAGCGTCGGGTTTTGGTTTTGACCCACAGCGTCGCTATATAGCAATGCTTTTCCATCGCTATATAGCGATGTTTTTAATTAAAAGTGTCACTATATAGCGACGGAACAGAGCAAAACGTCGCTATATAGCGACGCTTTAAGAAACTTTTTGTTCTAAGTTGAAGGGAAGCTCATAGATGCTATTTTATAACTGTTAATATATTTTCTTGCAACTTATGTTGTGATTTTATAAGTGTAGATGGAAGGGACAAGTAGAAACTTGTCCGATGATGCACCAATGCTCAGGAGCACAAAGTGGCTTACGGAGAGGTTATACTGTCATTGCAATCATTGCAAGCAAGAAGTATGACATCAACGTCGTATTATCATGTGCCACTTGTGGATGTATGGGGAGGAGCCCGAGTATCCGTCATTGGTGTTGCATGTGTTGATGGACTATCGGTAAGTCAAAGCTATTTAAGTTCGCAGTCTTATTGGATACCAGGAAATACAAGATCTTATATTTACACGAAATCTTAAAATAGGATGAGGAGGCTGACAAGGGTACGCATATACCGGGTATGGTCAACATGATGGATTCTATTTTTAGGGGCACTACATCCCATGTACACGTGATGTCAAAGTCTAAGGTCAAAATGCGAGAGTTGCAATCAATACAATTGTACGAGGGGCTAGGATGTCTAAACTACGTGCTTGTCTCTCAATCTTGAATCTGCAAGTAAAGTATGGGTGGTCGGATACAAGTGTCTCGGCCTTAATGAGGTTAGCTCTTGCATTAATTTGACTCATTATTTGGATATTGTTTGTTTTGAGAATCATCATGTTTGTTTTGAGAATCATCATTTGGATAGTGTATACCAAATCATCATTGTTTGAAGCCTATGTATGTTTGAATTGTCATAGGTTGCTCCAGAAGATGTTGCCTGCACCAAATACCATGCTCGCATCAAGAGATGAAGTGAAAAAGATGCTAACAATGGTGGGTATGGATTATGATACCATCCATGCTTGCCGTAATGATTGTATTCTCTTTTGTCATGAGCATGGAGATTTGGCTAGTTGTCCAAAGTGTGGGGAACAGCGATATAGAGATGACTTACAGGGTGAGCGGATACCGGTAAAGGTCTTGAGACACTTTCCCATCATTGCAAGAATACAACACATGTTTTGATGCAAATCCATAGCGGAGTTGATGACATGGCATGCATCTCATCGGTCCACTAATGACACATTAAGGATTCCCGCAGATTGTGCAGCTTGGAAGCACATAGATAATCAGTGGTCGGACTTTGCGAGGGAGCCACGCAACTTACATCTTGGGCTCGCCATGGACAGTATGAATTCTTTCGGGTTACGCTCGACATCTTGGTCGACATGGCCCATAGTCATGGTGAATTACAATATCCCACCATGGCTAACAATAAAAAAGGGACACCTCATGCTTGCACTACTTGTGCCAGGAAAGTACAAGGCAAAAAATATGGACGTGTACAATGCACCTTTGATAGAGGAGTTATAGATATTATGGAGAGGAGTGCAGGTCTTTGATATTTCTAGAGCTCCTAGACATACCAATGATATTTTGGTGAGGGGTATCTTGATGTGGACCATGCATGACTGCCCAGGATATGGAGAGTGCGCAGGTACGTGGTTGTGTCTCTACATGTATAATGAGGGATTATGCTTTTATGACTCTCTTTCGCATGCATGTCTTATACTAACACATTCATGCACACGTGTAGGACTTGTTACAAGTGGGTACCATGCTTGTCCTGTTTGTGGACCGGGTTTGAAATTGCTTGCACGCTACTCCAAACATATGAGGAAAAATGTTTTAGAAGGCAAGTGACTGGATTCAAGATTGGAGGGCGAATGGAGAGGAACCTCCTCCTGGTATGAAGAGGCCATTGATCTTTCACGAGCTTCCTTATTGGGGTCAATTACAAATCAATCATCTCTTGGATCCCATGCATATCTTCAAGAATGTGGGGGCTACTATTTGGGCACACTTGGTTGGTTCCAAAGACTCGAGAGGAGTGTGAGAAGACTTGCGTGCTATGAATAGGATGTCTCGTTTGTGGCCCCAAGTGCATGCTTCGGGAAAAGTTGTCCTCCCAAAAGCAACGTGGATCCTCTCCACGAGGGAGCAGACAGGGAGCAGACAGCAGTCAAGGCAGACATTGCCTCTTTTCAAACATCGACAAGGTACATGCGTTGCTTGAAAGGAGCATTTTCAAAGGACGATAAGCTTAGTGGGCTCAAGTCCCATGATTGGCACAAGGTCTTACAGGTATTCTAAGTAGAATTAGTGTACCAATAATCGTGATGTGTTAGCGTAATTATGATTATGTTATATTATTGACATGACTTCTTTGTTGCTTTGATAGTTCATCCTCCCAATTACAATAGGGTGCTTACAAGAAGATGTTAGAAATGCTATATTCAAGATCTGTGGTATTGTGAGGTATGCTTACTATCAAATCGCATTGATTGCATTTTCTTCAATTTAAGCTGATTAATCTGTAGACTGATTATGAAAATATCTTACATGGACATGTGAAATAGGTGGATATCTCAAAAAGAGACCTCCATATCGAGCATCGAGAAGGCTAGGGTGGAATCCATCGAAGTTGTATGCTTGCTTGAGAAGCACTTTCCCTCGATCATTATGACAACTCAAGTCCACTTGCTTGTGCACATAGTTGATCAGGTGGCTATTGCAGGTACCATTCATAGTCGATGGATGTTATTCTCGAGCGGTTTATGAAAACTTTAAAGGGATTTGTAAGACAAAGAGCAAGACCAGAAGCAAAGCATGGCAGAGGGATGTTTTGTGCAAGAGTCATTAGTATATATCATAGAGTTTCTTGCATCCACGGATCCCGATATGCTGCAACCTTGGCATAACAAGGATGATGATCGCATCGTTGGCGAGGTTCCCCAAGGAAAAGGGATTGAAAGAAAGATGAGCAAAGAGCAAATGGAGAAATTCAATAAGTTTTGTATCCTCAATAGCTCTGAGATGCAAAAGTGGATTGAGAGATATACAGTGGCCAAAGCAGAAAGAATAAATGCAAGGACGAGATTCAGAGTAATGTACAAGTGATCACAACCATATCCATGGGATCTGGCTCTTCTCCCCACTCACATGTCACTTGATTGGCTACAACTGGCTCTACGTAAAGTCGAACGTGATGGAGAGACAATAAACGAGCACGAGCGAGAGTTATCATCTGGATGTATGGTGCATGTAAGTTTCTTACCTCTTAACGTAATTAAGTAATTATTTGTGACAATATATGCTATAAAATAGATGCATCTTCATTGTTTTAATGATGCTCTTTTACAATACAAAAAGTACAGTGCATTATGGTCATACGGACGACATTTTCACGTGGAATGCATCGATTCAAAGTGAGTCACGTATGATTGTAGAGTCATGGATAACTTCACACAAGATACCAATCTTCTCTCCTCACAGTTGGATTATTGTGGAACCATATGCGACATCTATGAAGTTGATTTCAGATGATTTAGTATTTTCATTCTTGATGTAAAATGGTTTAGAACTATTTACAATGGTTTCCATGCGATAGTGAGAAAAGATAGTAGCGGTTTCTTTGCAATAGACTCCACCAAACATTGGACCGATGAAAGTGATACTTTTGTTCTTCCTGAGCACTGTGAGCAGGTGCATACTAATGATTTAATTAATCGAAGCTTTCGTTTTTAAAGATCCATTGATACATGTACTTGAGCATAATTTCATATATATAATTGACGACATCTGGCACCCATCTTCAATATAGGTGGTTTTTCATCCAGATCGTTCTGATCCAAGATGGTGGTACATGATCCAAGTTGCACCACGAAGTAAGCAAATTTTTGAAGATAGAGATGTGGATATGGAGATGCCACTACCAATGCCGGATCCAATTGATGAATCTAGCGAAGAAGATGAAGATCATAATATGAGCCAAGAGGAAGATGCACATAATGACATCGCACGGGAGCAAGATGGAGATCACGATATTGAGGAAGAAGACAACGATCATCAAGAATCACCACACTTTATTGAAGAAGATGATCAAGTACTTTTAGGTGAACGTACGATGCTAGAGTACGATGATGATATAGGAGATCAACTCGGTATAGAGTTGGAGATAGACTTGTTTGGTGCCTTAGACTTGGCTCAAGATGAAATAGTTGATGTAAATGCTCTTAATTGATTTTTTTCATCTCAAACTTGGACATGAATATATGAGCTTCAAAGGCTTGATAAACATGCTCTCATATTTTTATTCTCTATGAGATCAAACATGTATGAAAATTTAAAAAATTTTGTCATTGGAAAAAACTAAGTTTTAAGGCCTATATGAGTAAAAAAACTCCTGGAAAACGTCGCTATAAAGTAGTATATCAGTGTCGCTATATAGTGACACTGATAAGTCGCTATATAGCGACGTTTGCCTAATGTCGCTATATAGCGATGCTTTACGAGACCCACTTTTCATACCAATGATTAGTACCCCGTGCATGCTAAACATCGGTATGTAAATGTCGCAATAGGATCCGTGTGTAGTAGTGTGTGATGACAAGTTATGGGGTCCATTACAATCATGCATGATCCTAAGAATTGATGTGATTTTCTCAAAAGAAATATTGCATGGCACATCTGATGTCTCACATCTGACCTCCACATATGATTTTCACATATGATTTTCTAGATGTTGCAACAAACCGATTACTTTTTTCACCTGAGGATTTTATTGGCATTCATGTTGTCGCTGACTCGGCTAATCCCACTATGTTTAAGGATGAAAATCTGAGTCCTCCATTCCCTTAGTCAGCTCATTTTCCTCCTCATGATGCTTCATCATCTGGAGCATCACCCCCTATGCTATCACCACCACAAGATTCTTCTCACTCACTTCCTGTTCAGGATTCTAGTATGGACATTGATGACTCTGAATTTGCTAATGTTTATTGTGAGCTAGAAGAAGCTACAATGCTAGATACCTTGGCTCATGATCGACGTGTTCTGCCACCTCAACCTCGTAAGCCTTCAGCAAAGACATTGACAATGCAAGCAACTATTACGTAGCAGAGTGTCCTTCAAGGTTTCGAGCTCAAGTGCATTGCAGCATTGATAGTCATCCTGACCCTATCAATCATGAGGATGCTCTTAATGGACCAAATGCATATCATTGGAAGCAAGCTATGGATGAAGAATATGCTTCTCTCATTTGTAATTCTACTTGGCCATTGACCAACTTGCCTAATGATCGAACTGCTATCCCATGCAAATGGGTTTTCAAGTGCAAGTTTCATGTAGATGGCACTTTGTCAAAGTATATAGCCCGATTGGTTGCAAAGGAATACTCTCAAGTGGCAGGTCTCGACTGTTTTGAAACTTTTTCTCCACTGGTGAAATTGACTACTATACAATTCTTCTTACATATGTTGCTCAGATGGATCTAAACATTCATCAAATGGATGTGGAAACAGCTGTCCTTCATGGTGATCTCCATGAAGAATTCAACATGCTTCAACCACCTACATACAAAAGTTCTACCTCCAAAAATCTATCTATGGTTTCAAGCAAGCCTCCCGCTCTTGGTTTGAGAAGATTGACTCCTTTTTGCATATCCTAGGTTTTGTGTCATCTTCTGTAGATTCTAATATTAGCTTTAATATATGTTGATGATATCATTCTATTTGCCAATCACTCTTTGACTATGTCTAGTATAAGCAATAGCTTCACTCTTGTTTTGATATGGTTGATTTAGGTGAGTTAGGATATTTCTTGGGATGGAAAAAACTCATGATCTTCCTAATGGTCATATTTATTCATCTCAAAGCAAATACATTCGTGGTATTTTGTCCAAATACATTATGCTTGACTGTAATTCCGTTGCTATGCCTATAGATCCACTCATTTGTATTCCTCTTCCAATACATCACTGAGCCCTTCATCCCCACCTCCCTATAGAAGTCTTCTTGGTAGTCTTCTTTACACCACGGTGTGTTGTCATCCAGACATTGCTTTTGTTGTCATTATGATCATTCTAATGGTTGTATTCATTCATCTCAAAGCAAATACATTTGTGATCTTTTGTCCAAATACATTATGCTTGACTATAATTCCGCTGCTATGCCTATGGATCCACTCATTTGTATTCCTTTTCCAATACATCATTGAGCCCTTCATCCCCACCTCCCTATAAAAGTCTTGTGGGTAGTCTTCTATACACCACGGTGTGTTGTCATCCAGACTTTGCTTTTGTTGTCATTGCCCTTTCTCAATTTAAGTCGTATCCCAATTCCATCCACTTGCAGCCTCTTAAACATATAGAAAGGTACCTTCATGGTACACAAGGATATGGGCCTCTCTCACTTCCGCAATCAAAAATCAACTTTATTCAACGCTCTGCCTCATTCCACCCCTTATGAGCAATGGATGGGATATTGGCCTAATGTTTCATCTTTTTGTGTATTTGGGTGTTAGGATTTTGCAAAATTTACATCACTACAAGTGTCCAAGCTCGATCCATGAAGTCGAAGATGCATATTTGTTGGTTATCTTGTTGACAAATGTGGCTACAAGTTATGGGATCCATTACAATCATGCATGATCCTAAGAATTGATGTGATTTTCTCAAAAGAAATATTCCATGGCACATCTGATGTCTCACATCTGACCTCCACAAATGATTTTTTGGATGTTGCAACAAACTGATTACTTCCTTCACCTGAGGATTTTATTGGCATTCATGTTGTTGTTGACTCGGCTAATCCCACTCTATTTGAGAATGAAATCCAAGTCCTCCATCCCCTCAGTCAGATCATTCTCCTCCTCATGATGCTTCATTATCCAAAGAATCACCCCTTTTACTATCACCACCACAAGATTTCTTCTCAATCACTTCCTATTCGGGATTCTAGTATGGACACTGATGACTCTGAATTTGTTAATGTTTATTGTGAGCTAGAAGAAGCTACAATGCTAGATACCTTGGCTCATGATCGACGTGTTCTGCCACCTTGACCTCGTAAGTGTTGAGCAAAGATCATTGATAATGCAAGCAACTATTATGTCGCAAAGCGTCCTTGGTTTCAAGCTCAAGTGCATTATTGTAGCATTGATAGTAGTCCTAACCCTATCAATCATGAGGATGCTCTTAATGGACCAGATGCACATCATTGGAAGCAAGCTATCGGTGAAGAATATGCTTCTCTCATTTGTAATTCTAGTTGGACATTAATCGACTTGCCTAATGATCGAACTACTATCCCATGCAAATGGGTTTTCAAGTGCAAGTTTCCTGTAGATGGCGCTTTGTCAAAGTATAAAGCCCAGTTGGTTGCAAAGGAATACTCTCAAGTGGCAAGTCTTGACTATTTTGAAACTTTTTCTCCAATGGTGAAATTAACTACTATACAAGTTGTTCCTGCATATGTTGCTCAGATGGATCTAAACATTCATCAAATGGATGTGGAAATAGCCTTCCTTCATGGTGATCTCCATGAAGAAGTCAACATGCCTCAACCACCTACATATGAAAGTTCTACCTCCAAAAATCTATCTATGGTCTCAAGCAAGCCTCCCATCTTGGTTTGAGAAGATTGACTCCTTTTTGCATATCCTAGGTTTTGTGTCATCTTATGTAGATTCCAATCTTTATCTTTTTCGATAGTCCTCTCATCTCCTTTTCTTAGCTTTAATATATGTTGATGATATCATTCTATTTGCCAATCACTCTTTGACTATGTCTCGTGTAAGCAATAGCTTCACTCTTGTTTTGATATGGTTGATTTAGGTGAGTTAGGATATTTCTTGGGATGGAAAAAACTCATGATCATCCTAATGGTCATATTTATTCATCTCAAAGCAATTCATGATCTTTTGTCCAAATACATTGGATTCAATGAAAAGAACAATGATACTCATATGCACAAATTAAAAACCTTTAAATAAAGAAGTAACATGAAAGACTCGTTAATGTTTCAAAGAATAGCAACTATGCTTGTAATTTTACATTATCATACTATGTTCAGAAGAGCATTAACACTTAAAGAGATTTTGAACAAGAGATTTTGACACTCGAGACAAGGAGCACTACCCATGGCCTTTTTAATGATTGAATTCTATCTTTATAATAGCTGAATTTTGATAGGCACAATCATAAAATTTCATCTTTACAAGGATTGGAGTATAAATGGCACATGCCTATTGCATGATGTGGTTTGGTTATCATATTATTTATCCCATGTATCACCAAACTGTCACTTGGTTGGCATTGCAATAACTCTCAACTGACCACCACGGCCCCCCATATTTATCATGGCAATTCTTCATTTGCACTATCTCCTTCTACTTCCTCCTTGGCGAGCATCCTTAAAAATTATTGTATATTATGCACAATACTTGTTTCAGTTTTTTTTTTTTGGTTCTACCAAATACTGCTTCATGTGCTTCTTGGTTTCCTTTGTCTTTGACATCCAAGACATTATGATTGCTTGTGTGGGTTGCTCTAAGGGCGGTTCATTGTTTGGGACCCATTCTTTTTCCATACAATTAGTATACAACATGTTATCATCCATAGTCTTCATCCTACCTTTTGTTCATAACATACCACTGTAATTGTCATAGTTGTCCATCCCTCTTCATGTCCACTACTTTGGCAACCCAAAACTCCACATTCTCACAGTCATCATCCAAAGGTCGAATTGCAACAAAATAATCAACTTTTGTATCTACTTCTGGCACAAACTCTCTTTTCTCTGGCTGGTCCATAAAATGGACATGGAAGTAGTGATTCAAACTCATTTCCAAATCTAGAGTTGGATGCAAGTCGTTCCCAACATCTGGCCAAAATGAAGTACATTCTTTCTCAACATTTCCTCTTCACATTTTTCCAAGATAGTCTATCAATTCTTGTATTTTTTCAACTACCATTGTATTTTTTTCCTACCAAGAAGGATATTTTACTAGCATTTCTTTTTTCGATTTGATAAATGATTGTAAGCCATCTATTTCCAGCTTTGATTTATCGATAGATTCTTGTATAGGAGCCCATTTTGGATGCATTTCTTTGCTCGGAATTGAAGTTAAGAGACTATAAGCATCTTTAGGTTCCCATTTTTTGTCAATAGAATAGACATTACCATTGCATCCTTTAAAAAAAAGTGAAAATGATGTGGAAAGCTATGACCTTTGAGAGTATCACCACCCTTGTGTAGGAAAGGCTGAATAAATCTTCTCCAATCGTACATTCTTTCGATCTTTGGAGCATACTATACTTTCCTTTCAGCCACCAATTTTCCTCCCACATCTCGTTATCAATTATCTATTTTACTATGAAGGTCCCTGCCTTTTAGCTCTCTTGAGACTGTGCTAAAAACCTAATCGATATTCTCATGTGTATGTCCAACATACAAGAATATAACTTCAATCTCAGTGAATATTCTATGAGCAATTAGCATTGAGGAAAATGACAACATGAAGATGTCCTTATTCTCTTGCTAGTAATTATCTACCTATAGCCTCAAAATTTATTGTAGTGATCTTTCTTTGCACACACACTATGAATTACATGATCTTTCTTTGCACACACACTATGAATTGCATGCATCATGGATGTTACTATCTTGTGGATACAAGGAATCAATCCATATATGTGCAGAAGACTTAAATCATGCACTAACACTACACGTAAATGCATCTTTAAAAAGTGTTTTCCTTGTAGCTGAGGTGGAGTGGACCAAAACCAAGGCAATGTTATTGTATTCTGATCCATACCATCCAGAATAAGGCACATGTACTTGTTTGGATGCAAAATAGCTTGTTCCTTCCAAAGTGCATATTTTTTTCTTGAATGCTGAACAAGTCCATGATGATACTCCCACTTCTTTTTGTATGCTTCCCTTTGCTCCGGACTAGGTGCACTCTCAATTGCTCATTTTAAATCATTGCACACAATGCACTGTCATTTTCCGCTTCTTTGGGATTTTGACATGTCCAAATTTCTTCTGCCACATAGTATACAAAATATGAAAAGAAGCCTCAGCTTGCCCTTTTTCCATTTGTTTTTATCTAATGTAGTCAAACACCTATTTTTTCCTCAACCCCATTGGAAGGTGCTTTTCAGTCACTTCTTCACCATTAGGAAATTTGCAAGATAAATGGGGTTGAGGAAAAACATTTTCCTGTATGAAGTCTTCCAAATTGCATGTGCTATTATAGTTGTGCTTCTTTTCTTGGACGTTCCTTTGTTACCGTGTATACTAAATGTATCTCCTTCTTTGGCCTTACCAACTAAGTTCCAATATATACCATGTGATAATCCAGTAATAATGCGATATGCATTGTGCCAAATTATCTTCCCATTCATGAGAGGATTGACCTTTTCTTGTTAATTTTATCAAAGCAAGAAAATATTATGAGAAGATATTCATTCCTTTCACTTCCTTTTTGCCACACATTTTCTCTACATTCCTTGATGTTGTGCAAGTAAATGAAGTGCATACATCTACATTTACAACACTTTAGTTATAATGCATTGAGCATATGTCACTTGTATTCTCTTTTGTTGCCTTTTTGGATTGGCATGGATTCACTTTCACTTCATGCATCTGTATGTCCATGTTTAAACCTTGTGTACATGGTTGAGGCATCGTTAGACTTTCCATTTGTGTTGTTTTCTCTCACACAATTGTGTGTCTTCTTGCACCCATTGCATATTTCATCCTTTATCAATTCATAATCAAAGTCAAACACCAAATAATCTTTTGATGGTTTCATCCTTGCATTAATGTCCTTTGAGACTATTGAGAAGCAAGGACCACATCAGCAAATCCATGGAAATCATTCCACGTCAGCATCCACGTGGACCAGCCACATCATCAGGCTACCAGCTCAACTCTGCCATGTCACCCTCATTTATGTAACCCTAGTTAGGTTTTGACCATGGTTAATCTCACTGGTCAACCTCACTGGTCACCTCAGTAGGCTTACTCACTAGTAGGTAAGTCCTTAGTACGAGGCGTGCACATCTTCTGCCGCATGCAAAGATATATGCCACATTGCATTCAGCTCTTCACGTGATACCACTCCAGCATCCATCACATATGCTTTCACCTCTAGTATGGAGTGCATCATCTCCTTGGACATAGTTTCCATGAGTTGTACGGATTAGCAGATCAGTCTTTAGGACATTTCAACAGCATCGGCTTAGTCATGCGGCATTGCACCCTTGGATCCAATGATCACTACCCTTTTGGTCAACAAATCATTCCTCAGCACAAGGATACCTATGCATCAGTGCGGTCCTGCTCTAGTGCAGTAGACATCATCAGGTTCAGCCATAGCGTAACCTAGGAAGACTCAGTGTTTCATCATACAATTATGGCTGTCATATACAGTCCTTACTTGATGCAAATTAGTGGTTCGATCCAGGACTACATATCAGTACCTTCATCAGCATTTGGCACCTCATATGCCTCAAGGACATATTATGCATTCTCAATTCTATTTTAGGCTTCTAGGACTTTATACTGTCAGCTCCTTTTTGATGAGCCTATGACAAATGTTACATCCCATGCCGATGAATGTTTAGCCATGCACTCATCAGACGACCTCAGCTCACGATAGTTGAGCATATAGGTTGCACAAGTTCTTATACCTTGTCATTTGTATGGGCCTATTCTGCAGTACAGCAGTGTATCATACTTGCATATTTGGCCCCAAATTTTCAGCCCCTAGAAATTGACTAATATACATGTTCTTCTTGCATATGTTGCTCAGATGGATCTAAACATTCATCAAATGGATGTGAAAATAGCCTTCCTTCATGGTGATCTCCATGAAGAAGTCTACATGCTTCAACCACCTACATACGAAAGTTCTACCTCCAAAAATCTATTTATGGTCTAAAGCAAGCCGCCTCCTCCTAGTTTGAGAAGATTGACTCCTTTTTACATATCCTAGGTTTTGTGTCGTATTCTGCAGATTCTAATCTTTATCTTTTTTGAAAGTCATCTCATCTCCTTTTCTTAGCTTTAATATATGTTGATGATATCATTATATTTGCAAATCACTCTTTGACTATGTCTCATGTAAAGAATAGCTTCACTCTTGTTTTGATATTATTGTTTAGGTGAGTTAGGATCTTGTCTTGGGATGGAAAAACTCATGATCATTCTAATGGTTGTGTTCATTCATCTCAAAGCAAATTCATTTGTGATCTTTTGTCCAAATACATTATGCTTGACTATACTTCCGTTGCTATGCCTATGGATCCACTCATTTGTATTCCTCTTTCAATACATCATTGAGCCCTTCATCCCCACCTCCCTGTAAAAGTCTTGTCAGTAATCTTCTATACACCACGGTGTGTTGTCGTCCAGACTTTGTTTTTATTGTCATTGCCCTTTCTCAATTTAAGTCATAGCCCAATTCCATCCACTTGCAGCTTCTTCAACATATAGGACGGTATCTTCATGGTACACAAGGATATGGGCTCTCTCACTTCCACAATCAAAAATCAACTTTATTCAACGCTCTGCCTCATTCCACCCCTTATGAGCAATGGATGGGATATTGGCCTAATGTTTCATCTTTTTGTGTATTTGGGTGTTAGGATTTTGCAAAAATTACATCACTACAAGTGTCCAAGCTCGATCCATGAAGTTGAAGATGCATATTTGTTGGTTATCTTGTTGACAAATGTGGCTACAAGTTATGGGATCCATTACAATCGTGCATGATCCTAAGAATTGAGGATGAAATCCGAGTCCTCCATCCCCTCAGTCAACTCATTCTCCTCCTCATGATGCTTCATCATCCAAAGCATCACCCCTTATGCTATCACCACCACAAGATTCTTCTCAATCACTTCTTGTTCGGGATTCTAGTATGGACACTGATGACTCTAAATTTGTTAATGTTTATTGTGAGCTAGAAGAAGCTACAATGCTAGATACCTTGGCTCATGATCGACGTGTTCTGCCACCTTGACCTCGTAAGCCTTGAGCAAAGATCATTGACAATGCAAGAAACTATTATGTAGCAAAGCGTCCTTGGTTTCAAGCTCAAGTGCATTGTAGCATTGATAATAGCCCTGACCCTATCAATCATGAGGATGCTCTTAATGGACCAGATGCACATCATTGGAAGCAAGCTACTGGTGAAGAATATGCTTCTCTCATTTGCAATTCTACTTGGACATTGACCGACTTGCCCAATGATCGAACTACTATCCCATGCAAATGGGTTTTCAAGTGGAAGTTTCATGTAGATGGCGCTTTGTCAAAATATAAAGCCTGGTTGGTTGCAAAGGAATACTCTCAAGTGGTAAGTCTCGACTATTTTGAAACTTTTTCTCTAGTGGTGAAATTAATTACTATACGTGGTGAAATTAATTACTATACAAGTTCTTCTTGCATATGTTGCTCAGATGGATCTAAACATTCATCAAATGGATGTGGAAATAGCCTTCCTTCATGGTGATCTCCATGAAGAAGTCAACATGCCTCAACCACCTACATATGAAAGTTCTACCTCCAAAAATCTATCTATGGTCTCAAGCAAGCCTCCCATCTTGGTTTGAGAAGATTGACTCCTTTTTGCATATCCTAGATTTTGTGTCGTCTTATGTAGATTCTAATCTTTATCTTTTTCGATAGTCCTCTCATCTCCTTTTCTTAGCTTTAATATATGTTGATTATATCATTCTATTTGCCAAGCACTCTTTGACTATGTCTCGTGTAAGCAATAGCTTCACTCTTGTTTTGTATGGTTGATTTAGGTGAGTTAGGATATTTCTTAGGATGGAAAAAACTCATGATCATCCTAATGGTCATATTTATTCATCTCAAAGCAATTCGTGATCTTTTGTCCAAATACATTATGCTTGACTATAATTCTGTTGCTATGCCTATGGATCCACTCATTTGTATTCCTCTTCCAATACATCACTGAGCCCTTCATCCCCACCTCCCTATAGAAGTCTTGTTGGTAGTCTTCTTTACACCACGGTGTGTTGTCATCCAGACATTGCTTTTGTTGTCATTACCCTTTTGTAGTTTAATTCGTCTCCCGATTCCATCCACTTGCAACTTCTTAAACGTATAGTATGGTACCTTCATGGTACACAAGGATAAGGGCTTCTCTTTCAATGCCAAGGTCTGTATTTGCCTTTCATGCCTATTCAAATGCGAATTGGGGAGCTGATAAAAGCACTGAAAGATCTATGACTGGTTGTTATTTTTTGATCAATGGCACTGATGTCAGCTGCCTTAGCACATCGCAGAAAGTTGTGGCACTATCATCTACTGAGACTGAATATATTTATGCTTCTATAGTATCAAGAGAAGTCATGTGGATTTAAAGATTATTGGCTGATATTTAAGGACCACTATCTGCTCCAACCATCTTGTGGTGTGATAATCAGAGCACCATTGCTTTGACCAAGAACCCTGTCCTCCATTCTCGTACTAAGAACTTCGCTCTCCATTTCCACTACATTTGAGATATCGTAAAAAATGATCATTCTAAACATTAAATACCTCTCCACTACTAATATGCCAGCTGACATTGTTACCAAGCCTCTTCCTCGACCACATTTTCAAATGCTACCTTGGGCTTCATCCGTCCTCCACTCAAGGCATCACGTAAACATGCTTGAGGGGGGGATGATGGAACTCCATGCACGTAGCTCTTCATGCATGTAGCATTGTATGCACCTAGTGTGCAGGATTTCATTACAAGCATAACCCCTATCACATGGATAGAGGGTGTGCATTGACGATTAGGCACAAGGTGGCCGCCTAAATCAAAGGCAATGGTCAAGGTTGACAGCTCTATAAGAACACGTATGTAATCTACGTTTGAGTAGTAATTGAGAAGCTTTGTTTTACGTGTCTTCATTCTACGGTTGGCATTTTCATTAGCTTCTGCTCTCCTAATAATACACGAGTATTGAACCCGTGCTTTGCACGGGCACAGATGCATGATCATCCTCAACTAAAGGTGGATCTTTCCTCAACCAGCTCACAGAATGATTGATTCTTAATTGCTAATCAATTCACCTTGCATACTTGGATTGGCTTTTGAAATTTGCCTTAACCCATGGCTCTGAGACCTTCCATGTCCTCCTTTCAGTCCATTAACCTTCCATCTCCTCCTTTCTCCCAAAGTTGAACTCCCATATTCCCCCCTGCATTGACTTTGTGTCTCCTCCTTTCCCTTAAAGCTGCCTCTTGTCTTTCCACGTCCTTCCCACTCAAAGCCTGCCTCTTTTCTTTCCACCTCCTCCTCTCTCCAAG
Organism: Dipteris shenzhenensis; assembly: GCF_047967505.1. Lineage (NCBI taxonomy): Eukaryota > Viridiplantae > Streptophyta > Polypodiopsida > Gleicheniales > Dipteridaceae > Dipteris > Dipteris shenzhenensis. The sequence goes on along the minus strand of NC_141605.1, from coordinate 57,519,116 downwards.
CCTCCATCCAAGAGTCCTGTCTCTGTTAATAGCTTAAAGAAAACAAACCTCGCTTTCTCTCGGACCTTCTCGGCTCTCATAATAATCCTCACTTTTCTCTTCTCACCAACCCACTGATTTCGTTTCGCTGCAATGCTTTGTGTATCTTCCATTCTTGCTCTATGCACTTGCAATTCAGCATCTGGTCTGTGATGTATGGATAATCCACCGTTAGTTGACGCCCTGCACTAGCCTCCAAGGTTGAATTCCAGCCACTGTGCGTCAAGAACCTCCCACCGAAGGATCGTTAGAACGTGCAGCTGAGGTGCCCACTTGATGATAAGTCCACGTTTGAAACCGTCACGGAGGATCCAAGAGCTACCGTTACAACAGAAGTACAAGAAAGACACCGCTCTTTTCGTGGCCGAATGCAAACTCAGCAATCAAGGACCGTGATGCTGTTTTCGTGGCAACGCCCGGAGTGCAGAGCACGAATACGTCGGAGAGGACGTTCATGAGAAGCTCCATGGCTCGCAACCCTGCATAGAACACGTTACAATACAAATTACACAGATGACTTTAAGAAAATCAGAGACTACGGCCGGATAACCGCTTGCAGTGTCATCGAACGTCAAACCCGCACCAGCACATAAACTCAGTACGTTGGTTGAAGAATACACAAAGAAGCTTCCTCCAGCCGACTGAAGCACAGTATGTCAGCGTACCGAGTTGGATTCACCCCAAAGCACTCAAAATCCGCTTATCCATGTTATGTTCGATGGTTTTGCCGATCGGAACGGCCACGGCGAACAGACTTTCCAAATGTTTAACGAAGAATGCACGGTCGGAGCAAAACATATTTGCTGAGACTAGGGCCGCGAGGGCAAGTGACTACGCTGATCCGGATGAAGGGCCAAGGAATCGTAATCGGGTGAAGAACGTGGAAGGAGGTGAGGGAGAGCGGACGGCATGGAAGATGAGAATGCGACGAGGAAGATGGCGAAGAGACAAAATGGCCGCCGGCCGCAGCACCTGCATGAGCATCAGAGAAGAGGCCTTCTAGAGGAATGGGCCAATCGTATAATACTGACCATGGAGTGGGCGGCTTCATAGGGCGTGACACAAATCTTTTGTGTGAGTGCACATATTGACTCATATTGATAGTGACATAAATATCTTCTTAAATCATTACATATTCATGTAGAGAGCTTTCTTCAAGCTCGAATTAACCCAAACATGGGGCATCATCACCATCCATCATGAGCTCAACTAGTCCATGACCATGTGTGTTTCAAAGCTCGCACAACCAGGAGCATTTTCATTCTTGATGGACGATAGGTGGTAGTTTGAATTGGACAGCTTTTCTATCTCGTAGACACGTTTGATCGAGGTGCTACAAGAAGCCATTCAAGGATCGATAAAAACAATCAAGATCGTTGGCGACCACAAAGGTTATCTGATACCATGTGGTAATGAAAGAGAGATGCAGAAGAAAACGAATATGTGTGTATATAAGAATGAAGAAGGAGTTTGAGCCAGACAAGATGAGATAAAAAACAAGCGTGTACTATATATTATTGCATTGAAACCAAGTTCATGTAGAATGTCCACCAAGAAGTGCTCATTATGCTGTTATAGGAATCCTACATGAGCATGCAACAAGTGTGGCTTATTGTATCTTAGTACTTAATCTTACATCAACTATGTTGGTATTACAATGCCATGATTAACTGTTGATGTGTATCAAAGAGAGGGAACTCCCACAAGACTACCGTTTAGGATCCAATGACACACGGGAGTCTGTCCTGGCGTCACACCCAATGCCTTCAGCACAACGTGATCCTCTCGCCAAGCACTTGTATCCATATCGCAAGCAGCTATGGCATGTACCACATCCGTGTGCTTCCCATCTGAGGGCACAAGCATCACCTCCACATCGTATACTTTAGTTGGAAACAGGTAGCGGCACAAATGCAACTCAAATGGGAACATCAGCTTATGGCAAATTACGTTTGCATCACTTTCGTTGTTGAGATCCTTGATGGAGAGTATTCTCGCCATGGAATGCGGTGCAAGGTCTGAGGTGAGAAGCGTGAAGGAGGGAGTGCGAAGCTTGAGGGTAACGAACTGTAGCATGGATTCGAGGGAGGGTGGGCAGAAGGTTTCGGAAAAAGGACTGGAGGAATGAAGAGCACAGAGCTCAAGGGAGGAGTGCATGGCTTCAGCCATAGTCGAGTTGGCAGAGATGTCAAGGTCTATGAGTAGGTGGGAGAGATGGGATGAAGACAGGGGGAGAAGTAGCTGGGCAAGGGGGTCAGGGAGGAAGAAACGTGAGGGGATAGGATTTCGAAGGTCTGGGAGGGATATGGTGGATCCTGTAGAGAGTTGATGAGAGAGGAAGAAAAGCTCAACATCCTTAGGTGCAAATTTGTCCAAACAACAAAGGAAGCAACAACATTCACAATCCAGGAACTGTCCCCAACAAATACATTTTGTCGGGAGCTCCGATTGACAGAGAAGTTTAGCTTCGCTACAAAAGTTTTTAGAGGAATGTGCGAGAGAGCTTGAATTGGCTAATTGATTGACCCACTTCTGTGTCTGTAGGCTATCCAATGGCGACTCCAAGACTACAAGCCAAGGCGGAAGTTGCTCCTTGTATTCATCCTTGAGCGAGCAAACGCTTTCCTGCATGAATGTAAGCAAGCTCTTGTATGAATAAGCAAAAAAATACACACACACGCATGCAAAAAATTTGAGCACAATGATATTGGTCAAGTAGCCACAATGCCATAGCATTAATCAACAATAGGATTGATAACTAGTAACAACACTACTTTTTGCTGTATAACTTCTCTATAATTACCAACAACAAGCACCCGCCAAGACACAACGCAAGAAAGAGATTCCATGAATTTTCCATAACGGCCCGGCTACCCTCCTCCTATGCCTTTCTTTGTGCTTAGCTTAGGACAAGGCAACAGAGGGCTCAGGGGGTAGAGCAAAAGAGGTTGATGGATGGCTACAACACAAGACAAAAATTAGGAAGATGAAGGCAATGAGGACAACGCAAGGGTATTCAATGCCAAAAGTAGGAGATGAGAGATGAATGAATATCACAACCTCTTTATAGCATGGATGGGGCAGTGGAGGTGGCAACTTCGAGGACTGAAATAAAAGTAATAATGGAATTGCATATGACAAAATAGTATAAGAGCCAAGTTTTCAATTGATAGATAATTTCTAGGTGAGCATCCCAAAGAGATCAACCTTAAAGATTTCACATTGCATAGTGGAGTTTGTAGCTTGCTTTTGCATAGTGAAGACCAAAATGGGACACGTTGGAACCTAGGAGAACCTTCTCTTGGAGAGCGTATTTAATACTATGGACCCAAAGAAGGACGCTCTATTCCACAAAACATTTTTGGGAAAGAGCTTCTAGCATTAGTAGACCTCCTGGCCCTGTAGACACAAATCATTACTTAAGTGTTCGATTTCTCTAGGCTACATTAAAGACTCTTCTTCTCTTGGTATGCCACTACCCTTGGCTTAGAATAGAGAGCAAGAGTGCTAGATTTTATTATCGGCCAAGGGTAGCTCATAGAGGCAGGGGTGTTTTTTTCCCTCTAGTTGACCCAAGATCAATTATGATCCATCTCCTCTCTAAGATACTAATATCTGATAGCAATTAAAGAATTTGGGTCATTGTTTTCTTGGGTGTACCCATTTTTGGTGAGGTTCAGGGAACTTTTTGTATATGGGTATCTTGCATGACCCCTAACTTATGCATTGCTCAACGGAATTTGGCAAACTTTATCTTCAAGTTGCAATACACATTCCAAACTTGAATATGAGACAAAAAAATTATGGAATAAGGATTTAAAATGAGATTGTTAAAGCATTACAAGTGCTATGTTGCATGTGAAGCATGCATCCTGAAGAGACTATAGGATATAGCAATTCATTCAAAAACATCAAACTTTTGATCTGTACATACATGCAACCAAGTAATAATTCAAAAATACACTATGTGAGCTTCTCCTCAACCCAAGAACATACCTAAATGAGAACATTAGGCATGGGTTAACGGGACTCCAATGTTGTGCTAAAGAGATGCACACCCATTTCAGGGCACGCTCTATAACTTTTTTTTGATTTGTTGAAAAACTAGCAGGACTACTGCATGGTGGTCTTAAAACATTGATGGTTGTTGATATCGGTATCTAGATTCATGCTAAAATGGAAGAAGTTGAAAATGTGCAATTTGGTGCATGTGCAAAGATCTTTTAATAATCCAACACTATTTACAATTCTGAATTGTTTCTTTCTCCATGCACTTGCTTGTTATATGGCTAATAAGCATCCCAAAGGTCATTGCATTTCATAATACATGGCACCAAACCCGATAGCATGCCCTTTGTCCTATTTATGTTTTGAAGCATTTTAGGCCACATTGCACTTGTTTGGAATATCCAATTCTGCTGAAGTGTATCGCCGGAGGGGGAAAACCAGCAGCTGAAAAATTTTCTACTCCTATGAATTTCAAGTTTTCACACCTCCCGCCCATTGAATCTTGGAAGAATAAGTACTTCTATCCACACTGTGCAACCCACATGCACCTCGACGTGACCTTGCGCAGACTTTGGTTTAGCATTGTCTTCAATTGGGTAAGTTGTCTTCTATTCTTTGCTCGCCTCACAAGCTAGTTTCTCTAGGTCTATTCTGGAGTGATCGTGGCTATGACATCAATGGCAACATGTAGCTCGCCACGGCTTGCAAGAGAAGCAGACAAAGGCTACAAGACAGGAAAAATGAAAATCGTGGTCAAGGAACAAGGAATAGATTGTGGGTCGAGGAAAGCAATGGCACGATATCGAAACGGCAAAATGAAAGACACTTTTGCAACTGATACGAAGGGAGAAACAATGAGAATAAAGAAGATTCCTTACAGGAGTAGGAAGGAGTTGCAGATGAATGCATTGAATCATTGCCATCGGAGCGAAGAACACGAGTTGTGGTGTCATGATTGGTGGGAGCATTCAAGGCAGCAACATCAAGCCATTCAGGTGAATACCAGTCTTGAGTCTTCATAAGCTTTGGCCTGCACCCTAAAGTTTGTAGAGTAACAACCCTACCAACACCTCAAGAGATGCACGCCCACAAGGCGATGCTCTCTAACTTGAGAACTAGCCTACAGAAAGTGAAAGGGGTGCATAGCAACTAGTTGCAAAGAGGGCAACATTAGCTATATTGGTGTCCCCTAAAACAAAGGAGAAATGACTTGGGCACACAATGTCGAAGATGTTATCAATCAAAAGGACCAACATGGCTCCAGCAATTGAATGTAGAGCAAAAGCAATGCACGATCATCCTGATTCAAGAAGTCTATGGGCATCAACAGAACACAAGAAAAGGAGAGATAGCCTAAGTGCGAAAGTCATTTTCTAGAGTGACAATGTTTTGGCATAAAAATACGAGTTTCTCCAAATAAAAAGGATATTTATAAAAACAGAATGGGATGCAAGGTGTTTGAGGAGCACATCACCCACATGCTTGGTACAATGCAGGTCAGTGGTGCCTAAACTCACCGAGTGGTTGTTTATGATTGAGTTTTGGGATAGTTTACTCATTTCATTTCTTAAACCAGGCTTGGACTAAATCTGATTGTCCTAAACTAGCCCTATGCTTGGAACATCATGCAACCGTAGGCTAGTTTAGCTCTCAATCACTAGTTATGTGATTGTCTTGAACCAGCATGGTTAAACAAACATTAGTTGTTGACCAGCCTGATGGCGTGGTTAAGCAAAATTAACAGCAATATATTTTGTAACATAAAAGCAATATATTCTTATTTTACTAAACTAGTGCAGTGGTTGAAACATCATGCAACCATGGCTGCTTCAGCTCAATCATTAGTTATGTGATTGTCTTGAACTAGCATGGTTGAACAAACATTAGTTAAACCATGGCTACTTCATGATCAACTCAATCACCAGTTATGTGATTGTCCTAAACCAGTGTGGTTGAACAAACATTAGTCGTTGACCATCCTGGTGGCGTGGTCGAGTAGAAATTAACAACAATATATTTTGCACAATAGAAAAGCAATATATTGTTATTTTACTAAACCAGGCTGGTGGTTAGAGCATCATGCAACCATGGTTGCTTCAGCTCAATCACTAGCTATGTAATTCTCTTGAACCAACATGGTTGAATAGACATTAGTTGTTCATGGTCCCGGTGGTTGAACTTATTGTGTTTCTTAGTACTTAAATCAGTTAAATTTAATTTTTTGCTATTCAAGTCATATACAACTTAATTTCTAGACCAGGATGGCTTGGAATTAATGTGATTGTCCTAAACCAACCCGGTGCTGGTTCAAGACAAACATCAGTTTTACTGATTGAAATTATGATTGACATTGTGAAATTCAAAAATGAAAAGCAATATATTATTATTTTCTAATTGTGAAATTCAAAAATGAAAAGCAATATACTTGTTGTTATCTAATATATAAAGTTGAGACCGTCAGACTAAACTAGCCTGATGGTTGAAATTGTGACTGTCCTAAACCAGCTCGATAGTTGAAATTGTGACTGTCCTAAACACGTCCTAAACCATCCCGGTGGTTGACTTTCCTAAACGTGTCCTAAATCAGCCTGATGATTGAAATTGTGACTGTCCTAAACTAGCCCGGTAGTTGAAATTATGACTGTCCTAAACTAACATGGTGGTTGACATTGTATTGCTTCCAATAGCTTGATTAGTTCAATTTAGATTTATTATATACTTTAATTAGACCGCATTTTTGCATGTATTGTGTTTTATCTTGTTTTAGTAGTGCAAAAAGAGGGCTCATTGTACCGCTGTTCCATTTAAAAAAGGGCTCACTATTCTATTGTTCCCACATGTTGGGTCACTAGACGGAGTTGTATCTCAAGTTTATGGATCTTGACATTTTAGTTGGGGAGAGGAGCTTGCATTTTAAGGCCTGGTACATGAGGAAACTCAAAGAAGAAATGTTTCTTGTTGCAAAACACACATAGACTTTGATTTGGCCTAGCAAGCTATGAATGACTTGAGATCTAGTCATGATTTGGTAGGTCAAGAAACTCAAAGATAGAAATGTTTGTTATTGTAAAACACACATAGACTTTGATTTGGCCCAGCAAGCTATGAATGACTTGAGATTTGGTCATGTTGGAGCATTGCTCCATGGGGATCGATGCCCATGTCTCCCCGATGAATGCGTAATTTGTAGGCCACCTGGATCCTCATCATGTGTTGCAACAAGGGAGAGTATGTTTTGTAGCCTAAGGTCTCTGTGGGAGCCAGTGGTTTTCCCAAAGGGAGACCATGAGTGGCACCGCAGTAAATGCATTCGTGGCACATGCAAGCATTGCAATCTGAAGCTGAAGAAGAAGACATTTCATGTCTGTTCAAATGAAATGAGGGAAGACAACCATGTTGCTCTAAAATGGAGGAGATTTGAAAATGTCAATGTTGAAGGATCCGATAAAAAGAGATGGCTACTATCGTATAAGAGCACTTAGCTGAAGAACATGCCTTGCCAATATTCCCCATGACACTATTTTCTCTGTCATAGATTTTGCTGAAAATTATTCATTTCAAGAACAAGATGAGAAACAGAGTGCTCACTGGTACGACAAGCAGATAACAATTCTTGTTCACATCACATACAGTCATTTGCTTAATTCTTCTACAAACTGAAGCCAATCTTCTTGCTGACTCACACGAGTCTAGGTCAATGCAATGCACATAGCAGTTCTACATTTCAGATGATAGGGAACATGACACCTTATTTGTGTAGCATGCTTTGGAATGGCTGAAAAAGGAAAATCCCCATGCAAAAAATATAAAACAATGATGGATGTGGTCAGATGGTGCTGCCTCTCAATTTAAATCATCCCATGGATTCTACTTTGTCTTGTCTCAAGGCTCGCATCCTTGACTGGTCTAGACATGATGTGGAATTTCTTTGGGTCTAGCCATGGCAAGGGTGAACATGATGGATGTGTAGTTGTTATTAAGCAAGATCTGTTTAAACACCAATTAGCATGTCCTCAAGAAAAGCTCAATGATGTCCATGATGCTGTAATATGGCTTACATCCAACCTCTCCACAGGTGCTCATTCAACATACCGTAAACAAAGCCTCAAGAATCGTGTAGTATGCAAAGTGTTCCATGCAAAAAATTCGAGCACAATGATATTGGTCAGTTAGCCACAATGCCATAGCATTAATCAACAATAGTATTGATAACTAGTAACAACACTACTTTTTGCTGTATAACTTCTTTATAATTACCAACAACAACAAGCATCCACCAAGAAACACTGCGAGAAAGAGATTCCATGATTTTTCTATAACGGCCCGGCTACCCTCCTCCTATGTCTTTCTTTGTGCATAGCTTAGGACAAGGCAACAGAGGGGGTAGATCAAAAGATGTTGATGGATGGCCACAACACAAGACAAAAACTAGGAAGATGAAGGCAATGAGGACAACGCAAGGGTATTTAATGCCAAAAGTAGGAGATGAGAGATGAATGAATATCACAATGTCTTTATAGCATGGATGGGGCAATAGAGGTGGCAACTTCGAGGACTGAAATAAAAATAATAATGGAATTGCATATGAAAAAATAGTATAAGAGCCAAGTTTTCAATTGATAGATAATTTCTAGGTGAGCATCCCAAAGAGATCAACCTTAAAGATTTCACATTTCATAGTGGAGTTTGTAACTTGCTTTTGCATAGTGAAGAGGACTCGTTGGAACCTAGGAGAACCTTCTCTTAGACAGTGTACTGAAAACTATGGACCAAAGAAGGGGGCTCTATTCCACAAAACATGAGCTTCTAGCATTTGTAGACCTCCTAGCCATGTAGACACAAATCATTACTTAAATGTGATTTCTCTAGGCTACATAAAAGACTCTTGTTCTCTTGGTATGCCACTAGGTTTGGCTTAGAATAGAGAGCAAGAGTGCTAGATTTTAATATCGGCCAAGGGTAGCTCTGGCCTGTGACCACTTATCATCGTGCAGCCTTTTGCCACTTGTCACTGTGCACTGCACCCATGTAGATCATTAAAATTCAAGGTTGGCTTGGAGAGACCGCCACGCTAGTTCTTGGCGTAATAATGAGATGCAATCTATCATTCTGATGAACACCGCCTGCAGCAGAGTCTCTAACCTAACCACGTATCTCCACCTGTCATTGCACAGACTTTTGCCATAGCTTTGCCCTTGCAAATCATAGGTTGGCTTGGAGAGACCACCGCACTAGTTTTTAGCATAATAATGAGACACAATCTATCACTCTGAGCATCGCCTCAGTGCAGTCTCTTGAGAGTGTTCTCAACGGAAGCAAGAACAGAAGAAGGAAAGAGAGCCACACAAGTTTTGGTGGGTGCAGAACCACCCTAATCTTCTTTTTCATTCATTTATATATGTGTTTGAGTATTGTACATAACCGGGGTAAAGGCACAGTGACCTTTAACCCCCACAACCTCCCACTTAAAGGACAGTGTGCCTTTAAGGGAGAACAACCAGTGAGCATACTATCCAATGCCCATCAATACACGACAATACTCAAACCGATGACTAGGTAGACTCTTCATCAGCATATCTGCAAGGTTATCATATGTATAAACCTTGACAAGCTCTATGTGCTTGTCCTCAAGTACCTCCCTGATGAAATGGTACCTGACCTCAATGTGTTTGGTCTTTGCAGTCCGTGCTAGCTGAATAGCACTCATGGAATCACTATGCAATGTCGGTACACCTGTATGAATCCCCAAATCTCCCACTAGCCGATCAAGCCATATAGCCTCCTTGCAACCCTTTGTGGCTACAACATAGTCAGCCTAACATACTCAGCCTCTGTGGTAGACAAAGCAACGTACTTCTGTGTGCGAGACATCCACGACACTGCACCACCTACAAAGGTGAACACATAACCAGAATTGGATCTCCTACTATCCACATGCCCTACATAGTCTGAATCTGTGTACCCAAGTACATGCATGTCTCCTCTACCAAAGCAGATGCACATCTCCTTGGTACCCTTCATGTACCTCATGATGCACTTAACTGCCTCCCAATTCCTCTTTCCTGGATTAGCCATATACCGGCTAACAACTCCCACTGCAAATGCAATGTCTGGTCTAGTAGCTATCATAGCATACATAAGACTCCCAACTACTGATGCATAAGGAACCTTGGCCATCATGGTGCTCTCCTCGTCTGATTTGGAACTATCTGTATGACTCATTTCACATATGGAGGCAATGGAGTACTCAATGCCTTCCCCCCCTCCATATTGAAACGCTGCAATACTTTTCTAACATACTCCTTCTATGAAAGCCAAAGGAGTTTCCTACTTCGATCACGCGTGATGTGCATACCAAGAATATGCCCTACAAGTCCCAAATCCTTCATATTAAAGGCCTCATGCAACTTGGCCTTTAATGCATCTAGCTCATAAGTATTCTTGCTAGCCAATAGCATATCATCCACATATAGTGCCAGGATTATCAGGCTATTATCCTTAGCCCTTTTAGTGTAGAGGCAGTGATCAATTTCACTCCTTCTAAAACCCTGGGACCGAATGAAAGCATCAAACTTCTGATACCATTCTCTAGGTGCTTGCTTAAGACCATAGAGACTCTTCTTCAGCTTGCAAACTAAATGCTCTTTGCCCTTTTCTTCAAAGCCTTTCGGCTGCACCATGTAAATTTCCTCATGCAAATCCCCATGCACGAAAGCTGTCTTGACATCCATCTGCATAAGCTCCATATCCTCTGATGCCACTAGTCCAAGCATGCATCTAAGTGTGGTCATCTTCACAACCGGAGAGAATATCTCATCAAATTCCACACCCTTCTCTTGCTTGAACCCTTTAGTGACCAAACGGCCTTGTACCTAGGCACATCTTCACCTGTGACCTTCATTTTGTAGACCCATTTACATGGCAATGCTTTCTTTCCATGTGGTAAAGAAACCAAGTCCTGGGAGGGCATGGCAATACATGCAACATTTTCTAGGAGAATGCTCCAATAACATCTGTTTACACTGTTCACTTTGTATCCCTTACATGTATCAGGGGTATTTGATTATGTTGTTGCAATAATCGAGCAGCCAAGCACTTCTTTGTGGCATTGCAGGTTGGGGCACATGAGCCAAAATGGAATGAAACTCTTATGCCGTTTGGGTTATGTACCTCATTTGAGTTTCTCTGATTTTGAATTTTGTGAGCACTGTCTCTATGGGAAGCAGACTAAATCAGCCCATAAAAGAAGGGGAAAGAGAGAGTTTGAAAAGCTTGATTTGGTGCCTTCAGACATATGTGGTCCCATGCCTACACGGTCATTAGGCGGGGCTGAATACTATGTGACATTCATTGATGATGCAACTAGGAAAGTGTGGGCTTATGCTATAGCTCGGAAGAGTGATGTGTTCCAAGTATTTCAGAAATGGCTGGCCTTGGTTGAGAATCAGTCACGTAGAACGCTTAAATGCCTATGGACTGACAATGGTGGAGAGTATCTCTCTCATGACTTTCAGCATTTCTGTGATACACGTGGGCTTAAGAGGGAGCTCACATCCCCTTGTACTCTAGAGCAAAATCCAGTTTCAAAAAAGATGAATCGTACCATTCAACAAAGGCTGCAATGCATGCTTTCCAATGCAAGTCTTTCTGGTGGTTTTTGGGCTGAGGCAATGAAGACTGCAGTGCATGTGATCAATAGATCACTTAGTAAGAGTTTGGATGGTGGTATTCCTGAAGAGGCATGGAGTGGCAAGAAGCCCTCTTACTATCATTTGCGTAAATTTGGGTGTGAGGCATATGCACATGTGCCAAAAGAGCTTCAAAAGAAGCTAGATCCTAAGTCTAGGAAATGCATCTTTCTGGGTTGTGGTGAAAGTGGAGAGATGGGCTATCGTCTCTGGGATCCAAAAGCAAAGAAGATCATACGTAGCCATGATGTAGTCTTCAATGAGAAGAAGATGCATAAGGCACCCATGAGGGATGTGGAAATGAGGAGAATCACTTTCCAGGATGTGAATCCACTTGCATATGTTGATAGACAGCAAGCTGTCCATGCACCAAATGTGCATGAAATGGTACCACCAAGTACTCCCATAGGTATACAATCAAGGGTAGATGATGGATCATCTATTGGTGGAAATGATGAGCCAAATGTGGCTGATATGTAGGTGGGACAGCAAGCTAAAATGCCCTTGAGAAGATCATCTAGAGTGTCTAGACTGCCTGATAGGTTTGTTCCAGGGGTAGACTATGTGATGCTTACTGATTGCGGGGAGCCTTCTTGCTACAGAGAGGCTATGATGCGCGAGGATCAATGCAAGTGGGAGTATGCTATGCAATCAGAGATGAGTTCACTTATGAAGAATAATAGCCACACTTGGCACCCCTAGCCAAAAGCATAGAGCCCTTCTGAATTTTCCAACTCTGAAAGCAAAAAGTGGTGTGAAAACCAGCATCATCTAGGTGACCCACTGAAATAAGACTCTTGGTCAACTTAGGCACATGTCTCACATGTTTCAAAATAAATGCAGACCCATTTGCAAAAGAAAACTTTATGTCACCTACTCCCACTATGTCACATGCATAGTCATTTCCAAGATACACACAACCTGTCTTTCCACTGTCATAAGTGGAGAACCATTCCCTATGGGGAGTAACATGGAATGAAGCACCAGAATCCAAAATCCAATCCTAGGAATATGCATCATCGGAAGTGGTAAGCAACTCTGCAGATAAACTAGACATGAAGAGAACGTCATTGTCACTATCATGTGTGACTGCATTGATCTCCTCGATCTTCACTTCTCCTTTGTCCTCCCTTGGACTCTCTTCCTTCTTATTTGCACCCCAATTTGCATTCTTTTTCTTATCCTTTTGCTCTCTTTTCAGCTTGTAGCAATCCTTTTTCATATGGCCCTTCTTGCCATAGTGGTAACACTCAATGTTTCATGCCCTGGAATTGCTACGAGACTTCCCTCTTTCTTGGGACTTCCCCCTGAACTGTGATCTGCCCCTTTGCACATTTAAGGCTACATCCTGCTTATTGCCATCCATAGACTTCCATCTTATCTCCTCAGCCAACAAGCTACCCACAACATCATCAAATTTCAGTACTCCACCAGGTGCAGAGTTACTAACAGCTGTACGGAAGGTATCCCATGAGGATGGCAATGAACATAAGAGAAATATTGCCTTAGTCTCTGCATCAAAATTCATCTTCTGAGCCCGAAGCTGGTTGAAAATAATATTGAATTCATTCAAGTGAGAAGCAATGGAGACCCCTTCCTTCATCTGCAGCTCAAACAACCTCTTCATGAGGTAAACTTTATTAGAGGCAGTTTCCTTTTCATAAGTGGCACACAGTTTCTTCCACAAATCTTCCGTAGTCTACTCATTTACTATTGTGAAATAAACTGACTCTGCAAGATGAAATCTAATAGTAGATTTTGCTAATGCATCTAACTCATTCCAATCATCCTCAGACAAATTTGCAGGTTTAGCTTCAATCCCTACCAAGGGTTTAATCTGCTTCTTTTGAATAAGCACATCCCTTATTTGTTCTTTCCACAAAGAAAAGTTTGTCCGATCAAACTTTTTAATGCTGAAAAACTCCTTTTCAGACATGGAAGAGGATGCCATGATGCAAATGAAACAAAATCCCAAATGCTAGTACCTGCAAGAGAGAGTCACACCAAATACTAGATGCACCCAAATGTGTATGCCACAATAGAGTGAAATATCACCAAAACTCAAAGCTCAAAGTATCAAAAGATGCATCTGACTCATGTGCATATACTATGCATCCATATGAGCAAATTTGGCCCAAAAGAAAATGCCAACTGCAATGGCAATCCAAAATGCCAATAAGTGCCAAATGACTCAAGCATAAACACCGTCCACTGGCATATGCATTAATAATATCTCATCCAAGAGAGCATAGCACTATCAGTGCATCACCTGCAATGTGTCAAAGCTGTCCCTCAGCATAAAATAGCATCCCACAAGGCAATTTGGGCCTATCATCGTATCCAATAAGGACCGCAATGCATCCAAATGGCCTATAAATCATCCACTACAACCCAATGCACACCACGAATGAGCGCACACTGCAACCAGAGTGATCTGCATAAGGTATGCTCAAGAAATCATAGTCCCACGGTAATGACCGCTACTGAAAATAGAACTTGAGATGCCTCAAAACATGGGTGCCATTGCATAATCGGACTCAGCAAGAAAATCTACAAATATCTCTCTTCTGTCGGAACTCCAAAATCCCAACTGATGAGTGAGAAATGGAAGTCAACACTTATCCACTGCCATGTGGCATAAATCTAAGGTTTCAAAACCTTAGAATGAAAAATGCATAACAGAGAGACGAAATCGAATACACAGATATCTATAACTCTGAAAATACTCCACCGAATCGTGCAAGAACTGATAGGTAGGGGTTTTTGGGCATCCGGAATGCAATGGGATAAACGGTTTTGGAAACCGTGGTCTCAATTACTGGGTCCAACACACGGACTGAAAAACGTTTTTGGAAACAGAGCTGTTTGTAAACCCCACCGGAGTGCGAGTGATGAGCAACATAGAAGTTTTAGGACTCCTGAGTCCACCGGAACTGACAGATCTGCAAATGGTTGCTCCAAACTTGAGTTCCAACACCCGGGCAGAAAAACGTAGAAACTGACACAGTGAGTCAGAAATCCAATGAAATGATCCTAGATTCAAGAATGAAGGTGTTTCTAAGCTCCTGAAGTGAAATGGACACCAAAAGCAAGCAATAGTTGCCTCTACAAGTCAATACGAAGTCTCTGTCATCGAACAGAATAGGGAAAAGCTCAAAAAATGACTTTTTCTTTGAAAACACTTAACAGGCTCTCAAAACCACTTTGCAAAACCAAAGTGACTTTTCCAAAGGTTCCTCCAAGGTCTCTACAGACTCGAATGCAAGTAAAGTCACCCACAAAGCTTCCCACAGAGCTTCTCCTTCCTCCCACAAAGCTGCTGAGCTTCTAAGCATTCACGCACGCTCAGCTAGATCACCCGAGCTCTGATACCAGTTGAGAGTGTTCTCAACGGAAGCAAGAACGGAAGAAGGAGAGAGAGAAACAGAGAGCCACACAAGTTTTGGTGGGTGCAGAACCACCCTAATCTTCTTTTTCATTCATTTATATATGTGTTTGAGTATTGTACATAATCAGGGTAAAGGCACAGTGACCTTTAACCCCCACATCTCTAGCCTGATGACCTGTCATCATCGAGAATTCAAGCTTGTCTTGGAGCTACGACCGTGTTGGTTCTTGGAGATATAGCTTCGTTACCTATTGTTACGTATTACAAGAGTATGTCTATGATGACCATCACACTGGCAAATAAAAGGAGATCTATGACAGCCACCATTCTGGCTCTTGGAGTTATATATTTTTGTACCAAGAAAAATGTATTTCCTTGTGCAACCAAGCAAAATGCAATTGATGATATGGCCCTTGAGGGGTCCCCTTTAGGGACAAGGGCCATATCGACATGCCATATCTATCCAGTGGCATCCTGGATATTGTATAATGCATGTCGATATGGCCCTTGCCCCTAGAGGGGAGCCCCCAAGGGCCATATCATCAATTGCATCTTTTGAAAGTTTAATTGTATTTTTTTAGATGTATCTCCATGCAACCACAACGGTGGGTTGTTGGAGCTATTTTAGTGCTATTTTGGTCATAAACCAAGGAAATTGTAGTCCTGCTTTACTGGTATATTAGTCCTTCTTGTTGTAAATATAAATGAGGGCAAAAATATTTCGAGCCACCGCAGTGACTGGAGGCCTGGTGGTGCCACCCAGATAATCAACTACAATTCATCGAGTGAAAATTGAGGAACAGAGATTACAATGTACGTCTACATCCAATAACAGGTTATATAAAAATTAACAACTTATACTAAGTAAAAATTGAACAAAGGATCTTATATCTATAAAAACTCATCAATTTCTGAGAGCCTTTAAGGCCAAAAGATTATAGCTAGTGACCATAACCAATCAAATATAAAAGCTAACAATAGTGCATACTGAGAGCCTCAAATTGCAAAAAGAGAGTACATAAATGTAATAAAAACTCAGTATTTTTGCTAACAGCCTTAGAGACCAAAACATTACATCCAGTGAGCCAAAAGATCGTTGAGAGCCTGAGGCCAAATGATTACATCCAGCCCCATTGTTGAGTGGTTATGAACCTCATCTGAGCAACACGAAATTTGTACAACTTAGTATTTCCTCCAATTTAGCTCATTGAATTTAAAATTTTTAGGGAGCCAAAGGAGGAGACAATGGAGAGACCAAAGACCATGCACATTGCCAGGACTTAGATTACGACCCCCCCAACAAGTCGAGAGTACTATGCTATGAAAATATTGAGGCCTTCATCGACGTCTAGGGGGGACCCATATAGCATACCCATAAAGAGGCTAGAGGTGAGCATGTCATCTAAGGTGTGGCATGCAAATATGGGGGGAATAGATTGTGGGAACGAATGATCTCCACTAGTGCCAGAATTTCTATTCCAGGTGAGTGGAACGCAATCACCTTATATGCACAGGCAGATAACATTGGGATCACAGTGCATCGAGGGGTGGTGGTAGTAGGCATGGTGAAGATGAGTGGGTGAGTAGGCAGATGAGCAGGGGAACAGATTAGTGACACGAGTTGGAGGAGGGAGCATGGAGTAAAGTAGAGCAAGGGCAGAAAAGAGCTGGAGGAGGGGTGTGGAGCAAAGTATCAGAGTGTGTGGGGCAAAGTAGTAGAGCAAGGATAGATGAGAGCAATGTAGTAAAATGCCAAATGCCATAGATCTTATATATTATAAAGTTCGAGCCACCATGGTGGTGGCTAGAGCCCGGGGTTCCATCCATATTAATTGCAGGCCACCATGGCAAAATCTAAGGCGACACCCCAGATGGGCTGGTAATCATGAAGCATACGCCTGGTGGTGAGTCAACAAGCCACTTCGGTGGCTAGTAATTAACTACCAGCCTAATGGAATCTTATCCAAACAAATGTGGCTGGTAATTAACTACCAACCCAATGGAATCTTATCCATGATAGACGTGGCAGATGAGAGCCACCACCACTGGGCAGTAATTCCCACAAAATTAAATCATGAAGCCTAATCACCTCTAATTACACATTACCAGGCACTCTAATACTCTGCTGAACATGCAAGCTAGGTGACTGGTAATTTTTGTTGCACTCATAGTGATCATGCATGCCTAAGCCCGGTGGTGCACTGCGATGGCTGGTAATTAACTGCTAGCCTAGTGGAATCATAGTAGCCACGACAGATGTGGCTGATGAGATCCACCACCATCGGGCAGTAATTTTCACAAAACTAAATCATGAAGCCTAATCAGCTCTAATCACTCATTACCATGCACTCTAGTACTCTCTTGAGCATGCAACCCAGTGAGGCTAGTACTTTACTGCACTCGTAGTAATCATGCATGCAAGGCCAGTGGTGGTAACTGAAAGGTGAGTAATTGCAGGCCACTACGGTGGCTGGTAATTAACTACCAGTCCGGTGGGTCTTAGAGGCCACCACAGATGTGGCTGGGAATAGCTAGAGTATTTGCATCATCATTATGTAATTAAATTCCTTTCAAATTTGGTTCCATGATGACCATTAGTGCCCAACTTCTCCATGATGGAGCATTGACCCAAACCGCATAATATTTTAGATTCGTTGAAGGTGTGATTAAATAACAGTACAAGCGCCCACATTCAAAGGCCCCCTACACCCCAAAATTACATTGACCCACGTTTCTCTCTCTCTCTCTCTCTCTCTCTCTCTCTCTCTCTCTCTCTCGCCTCCATTATCTTTTTGAAAAAAGATGGTTCTTAGTTCAGTTTTCCCCTCCCAAGAATCTAAGCGTCCACGAATTACGATCAGAATGGTTTCATGAATGTAACAGAGAATTCATGAAATTTCCAATGCAAGTCTTTCTGGTGGTTTTTGGGCTGAGGCAATGAATACTGTAGTTTATGTGATCAATAGATTTGGTATTCTGGAAGAGGTATGGAGTGGCAAGAAGACTTTTTCTCTCATTTGCATATATTTGGGTGTGAGGCATATGCACATGTGCCAAAAGAGCTTCAAAAGAAGCTAGATCCTAAGTCTAGAAAATGCATCTTTATGGGTTATAGTGCAAGTAGAGAGATGGGATATTGTCTCTGGGATCCAAAAGCAAAGAAGATCGTACAAAAACATGATGCGGTCTTCAATGAGAAGAATATGCATAAGACACCCATGAGGGATGTGGAAATGAGGAGAATCACTTTCCAGGATGTGAATCCTCCTACATATGTTGATAGACAGCAAGCCGTCCATGCACCGAATGTGCAAGAAATGGTGCCACTAGGTACTCCCACAGGTACACAATCAATGGCATATGATGGATCATCTATTAGTGGACATGATGAGCCAAATGTGGATGATATGCAGGTGGGACAAAAAGCTAAAATGCCCTTGAGAAGATCAACTAGAATGTCTAGATTGCCTGATAGATTTGTTCCATGAGCAGACTATGTGATGCTTATTGATTACAAGGAGCCTTCTTGCTACAAAGAGGCTATGATGCATGAGGATCAGCGTAAGTGGGAGTATGCTATGCAACTAGAGATCAGCTCACTCATGAAGAATAATACTTGGGACTTGATTTCTTTGCCACATCAAAAGAAAGCATTGCCATGTACATGGGTCTACAAGATGAAGGTCACAGGTGATGATATGCCTAAGTACAAGGCATGTTTGGTTGCTAAAGGGTTCAAGCAAGAGAAGATGTGGACTTTGATGAGATTTTCTCTGTAGTTGTGAAGATGACCACACTTAGATGTGTACTTGGACTTGTGGCAGCAGATAATGTCAAGATAGCTTTCTTGCATGGGGACCTGCATGAGGAAATTGGAAGGCTTTGAAGAAAAGGGCAAAGAACATTTGGTTTGCAAGCTGAAAAATAGTCTTTATAGTCTTAAGCAAGAACCTAGAGAATGGTATCAAAAGTTTGATTCTTTCATTCGGTCCTAGGGTTTCAGAAGAAGTGAGATTGATCACCCAAACTAAAAGGGCTAAGGATAATGGCACTTTATGTGGATGATATGCTATTGGCTAGCAAGAACACTTATGAGCTAGAAGCATTGAAGGCCAAGTTGCATGAGGCCTTTGACATGAAGGATTTGGGACTTGCAGGTCATATTCTTAGTATGTGCATCACTCGTGACTAGAGTAGGAAACTCCTTTGGCTTTCACAGAAAGAGTATGTTACACAAGTATTGCAACGTTTCAATATGGAGTGGAAGACAGTGAGTACTCCATTTCCTCCATATGTGAAACTGAGTGAGGCAAATAGTCCCAAATCAGATGAGGAGAGGGCCATGGCCAAGGTTCCTTATGCATTAGTGGTTGGGAGTTGTATGTATGCTATGATAAAAAACTAGATCGGACATTGTATTTGCAGTAGGAGTTGTTAGTTGGTATATGGCTAACCTAGGAAAGAGACATTGGGAGGCAGTTAGGTGCATCATGAGGTACATGAAGGGTACTAAGGAGATGTGCATCTGCTTTGGCAGAGGAGAGATGCATGTACTTGGGTACACAGATTTAGACTAGACATGCGGATAGCAGGAGATCCACTTCTGGTTATGTATTCACCTTTGCAGTGGTGTAGTGTCGTGGATGTCTCATGCATAGAAGTGCATTGCTTTGCCTACCATAGAGGCTGAGTATGTTGAAGCTATAGAGGGTTGCAAGGGGGCTATATGGCTTGATTGGCTAGTGGGAGATTTGGGGATTTATACGGGTGTACCAACATTGCATAGTGATCCATGAGTGCTATTCAACTAGCATAGAATCCAATATTTCATGCAAAGACCAAACACCTTGAATTTAGGTACCATTTCATCAACGAGGTACTTGAGGACAAGCGCATAGAGCTTTTCAAGGTTCATACCCTACAGATATGCTAACAAAGAGTCTACCTAGTCAACAGTTTGAGTATTGTCGTGTATTGATGCGCATTTGATAGTATGCTCACTGGATGTTCTCCCTTAAAGGCACATTGTCCTTTAAGTGGGAGGTTGTGGTGGTTAAAGGCCGCTGTGCTTTAACCCCGGTTATGTACAATACTCAAACACATATATATATGGCTGACATAGAAGATTAGGGTGTTCTGCACCCACCAAAACTTGTGTGGCTCTTTTGTGGCTCTCCCTCTCTCTCACCCTCTTCCATTCCACTTCCATTGGGAGCACTCTCACTTGGGTTGGTTGGAAGATCGATTTCCTTGACCCCAGTTTTAACCATCATCAACATGGTCCCCCAATCAATGCAAAACCTTGGTACTTTTCAACCAGGGTCTTTCGAGTATTAAGGGTATGCATTCTCTTCCATGGGAATAACCAACAAACTCATTGTATAATGATTAGCATCAATAGTTAAAACAACATCAAAAAGCATACCTAGAGGCCCTACAAGCCATTGATCAGCCATTCAAACTCAAAATGGTGATGTTTCATATTCTTTAACTGCAACTTATTCACCATCACAGGGAGTTGATTGTCTAACATTGGGGTATCAATGATAGGAATAGTAGTAGCTAGTGAATCCATGGTCTTAACAATGGGTTGTTCAGCTTGAAGCTATTGTAATAAGAAATCTTTGCAATATTATAGAGAGGCTTACCTTTGCAATAAGGTGCAATATTATAGAGAGGCTTACCTTCATGTGTTGGAAAATTTCCCAAGTCTTAGTCATTTCATGACTCGAGTCTCCTAAACTTGAGATTTCTTGAGAACTTGCTTATCGAGGCTTCTATTGGTACCTTACTCAAATCAGGAGGTAGGCCAACTACTGGAGATTTCCCTTTCAATTCTTGAATAATTTGAGAGGCAATGTGCTTTTGGGATTTCTAATTGAGATCACTCATTGGTGATGCTAATTCCTCCTCATCAATAACGTGTTGTTGTGAGCAAGTTACTACATTGGCATTGACTACACTCAGAAGCTCGACATAAATTGACTAGCATCCTCGATCAACGTCTCATTATTATTTTACTTTGAAGCAACTTCAAATGCTCCTACCATTAAGGGCATTCATCCTTTGTGTCATTGCCATCATAGAAGATGCATAGAATAGCCAACAGAGCTATGAAAATCCATCACTACTTCTACCTTCTTCTGGGGCTTCTTCTTGGAGGGCACACTCTTCTCCAGTGTAACAGCTTGGTTCAATAGGTCTTCATATGTCTTTGTAGATTGACTAATTTTCAGGGAATTGAGATCAATATGGGTGCAATCTGCAATCAACCAAGCTCGCAATGATTTGTCATTAAGAGGTGTACCGAGTTGGTTAATCAGAGCTCTTTGTTGGAGCACAAAATCCTAAGTGGACTTGTGTTCCATCTAGATCAAGTCGCTGAATTTAGTGCAGACATCTTCATCGATATCGTGTCGTTATCTTTTCAGGAAAGCTTCCTACAATTGCCTCGAATCCTTGAAGTATCCAATAGGAAATTGGTCAAACCAACATTGATCTGTCTTTGCCAATGTAATTCTCATACGCTTCCTTTGTTACTACACCATTGATGTAACAAACTCTCAAGAAACTTTGCAAATGACCATAGGGATCTTCATCTTCTGTCCCTTTGAAATCCTAGAATTTGACATTATTGGGAGTAGCAGGTTTGGTTTTGACAGTGGGAGACCATCGCCACCTCCGCCTCGTTGGAACGTCTGTTGCTGGGACTGGAACTCTTGCTGCTGCTGCGACTCTTGGGTTTTGCTAATACTTCCTCATCTCGAGCGTTGCCTTCATGGTGACACTCCCCTGTGTGGGCATGCTCATGGCGGTGTCCCTTTGTTTTGCTGAAGAAGTTGGCACTCGCCAAATAGCCAATGGAACTTTTGGGATTGCTTGCCTTAGTCTTTGGTGATGCCTATGGCTGTATCCTTGTACTCATGTCAGACTCGATGTTCGATGTTTGAATGATGGCGTAGGCTTAATCATTCGCCATCCTATCAGTGAGGGTTGTCATCATGCCCCATTGTTATTACTTTGTACTAGTGCTGGCCTCCTTGTTCGATGTCTAGACGATGGAATAGGGCTAACTGTCTGTTGTCCGACAATGATGGTTGTCGTGATGCTTTGCTATCATGACTTCATTCCGAGTCCTAGCCAGAAGCTCAACCCTGATTATGTTGAGTCTCTTTGTCTTCTACTTCTGACATGTGTCGACTAGAAACATGTCCATCTTTAGTCCTTGATTCATAATGTCATGTTTGTAGCTCAGTCTGCATCGTGACCTATTAGACTTCTCAGAATGGAGACTCGCTATGGATGACTTTTCAGAATCTTCTTTCCACCACCTAAAAAGTTCCTCCCTATTAAAAGGCTCAAGACTTCGTGGAGGTACTCTCCAAATTGGCTCACTCTTAATGTTTGTGTTGTATCCTGAAACAACTCTCCTCTACTCATGATCCAGTCCTTGGCCATGCCAAGTTCATCGTCATAGATAGTTCTCTTATCCTGTCTCCAATTCCACTGGTCATCACATACTAGATTCAAATTCATGGCAACTTCTTGGTCTTCCATATTCCACCGACCTCTATGGCCTCTTCATAGATATTCTTCTCGTTGTGCCATGTGTCTTTCTCTCCTCACTGAGGGCTGTCAGACATCCTTGTAGCAACTAGGTTATATGTAGGGTTGTCCGAGGGCATTCCTCAATCTAGTTCCCCATTATCAGATAAGCTCGCAAGATCATGATAGCCTTAGACTGTCCTCAAAGAAATTGTTGTAGTAGTTTACCACACTAAGTAGTTGTTGTAACTCAGCTCGGGTCAGCATAGACTATTATTGTTAGAACTTGTTCGCCCAAGTCTATAGACTTCTACACTCAATTCCCCACTCAACACTTTTAGTGTATCAGTCCTACCACAAGATCGCCAAATGTTGATGGTCTTTTTTTGTGTCCCCGTGTTGTCTAATGGAATGCTCTACTCACTTCTTGGCACACAGGCTCACAATGAAGATGCTCACTCTTGTAATCTACGGGTTGTTGTGCAGGGACTAGTGAACTAGACGTCAGAAATTAATAA
Organism: Dipteris shenzhenensis; assembly: GCF_047967505.1. NCBI lineage: Eukaryota > Viridiplantae > Streptophyta > Polypodiopsida > Gleicheniales > Dipteridaceae > Dipteris > Dipteris shenzhenensis. The sequence goes on along the minus strand of NC_141605.1, from coordinate 57,495,930 downwards.
AGGAGCGACACACCGAGTAGGAAAACTATATGAAGATAGGTAAAGATTACTCAAGTGGAAAGAAACAACAAAATATAGGAATCCAAAATCAATTTTATTAGCTCACAGCTGCTCAGTCACAACATCCTACTTTGTAGCTCACTTGAACTCACCCTCTCTATCCCTTGGCTAGCTGAGAAGCTCTAAGAGCCCTTACACAACAATCTACCTCTCTCTAGACTCACACCAACTACTCCCTATTCTCTTTCACAACTTTTCTCTAAGGGGGACTTGTCGACCTTCTAAGGTGAGTTCACCACCTTTTAAGCTAGCCTAGCTACTTTGGTGGACCACATTCTATCATTGGTTAGCCTCATTGGATTCCTTCCTTCACCTTGAATCTTTGGAATTCTTCCTTGCTAGCACTAGTTGGTCTTTGCCACTTCTTCATCACCTTCCACTTCGGATCCACCATCTGAGTTTTGCATTGTGAGTTCACCTATCCCAAGTCACCTATTAATCAAGGCTTAATAGATGCATTCCACATGAAAGTGTCACCCATATGACCACAACATAGTTTATTTTTTGTACTACAATGAAAAATTATTAGAGAAATGAACATATAAATTATAGTGATTTGTATTTATGATCATTAAGTAAGTTACAAGCAAGGGTAGTAAAAATCGTACATGTAGATTGTGAGCTTCCACTTGAAAACTCCCACTCTCACTCGCTACTTTTTCCTTGTTGCCTTTTTCTTGACGTAGAGCTTCTTGTAGCCAATAACATGACATGATGCTCCCACATAGAACATCCCAACTTTTTGAAAACATGCGTAGGATCTAAAGGGTGACGAATTTGTAACTGACTACAATAATGAATCTTGCAGAAGGTTGATAGCCTCTTCGTGATCATGGTGGATGGTCTCAATTCTCTCTCCATAATGTAAGTAATCACTTGACTTTTGAGGTAGTTCATTTTGGTCATTTTGGTCCATTGTTTGTTGGAAGGAATTCATTGAGATATGGTCTTCTTTAATGTTGATAGTATTATGCCTCTAGTTGATCATCACAAACTAGACAAGCATGGTACCCACTTGTTGACAAATCTACATGCATAAAAGGGCACAAAACTTTCACAAATCATAGATTAATAACCTATATGAATTAAACCACAAATTGAATAAGCATGATACCTAGTTGTTGACTATTCTACACACAGCATAAAAGTCCATGAAGCCTCCACAAATTCTATTATAATACGAACAAAGAGAAGGAAAAATGATAATCAAGAGTGGAATGAAGATAATTTGAAGCAAGCTACAAGATGGTGGCAAAAATGCATTTTTTTAGTGCATGGTGAAACGTTTTGGAAGAGAGAGTATAGTGAGAATTGTTTTAGAAGCTGAAGTTATGGGCCAAATGTTGAGCTAGAAGGAAAAAGTGAGCATAGTTCTAGCTAGGGAGGAATATCTTGGATGAAAGGAACACAAGGAGGCTTGACATGGCCAAGCTAGGACTGCTAAAGGCAATTTTTGATTGTGAAGGTCCAAGGATGTTTTTTTTGGTATTTTAGGAAAAAGTGAAATTGCCCTAGAGTTGGAGAGCCTTAGTTACAAAGAACTCCACATGACATAATCTCCTTGATGGATTCCATATTCCCTTATCTGGGCCTTGAATATTTTACTAATTCTCTAAAAGGTCCCTCTTTAGTCTAAAATTTTTTTAATGACTTTCAAGTGACAAACTCAATCGAATGTAAGTTTTGACACCAATGTGGATTTGAGTGATTTGAGTATTGAGAGAAAGAGATATTTGATTTCAACTTCTACCTTATAAGAGTTTTAAGGTTTTCAACATCATCTCATAAGGACAACAAACCCTAAGATTGAGAGAGGATTATCTTAGTAAAGAGGAAACCATGTGAACGTGCCCATTGCTAGGGGTAGGCCATGACAATAAAGGATACCAATGAATCACATTCGAAAGGAAAGTATATTTGATCCGCGTTAGATTTTGGACCAAAAAGTTTGGTATGAGGTCAACCCCAATTACATTTTCCTAATGTGTGGATTATTCCAATAATGTTTTATTGGTGGTCCTAGTAATATGGATTGCGAAAAACAAAGAGTGCATTTGTTGCGCAATATCCCTCATGACCCTTTACTTCCTCTCAACCACCATGGAAAAAGCATTGAGAGAGGAGCAAGCTAATAAGAGAAGACATGCATGAATACGAACAGGGAGGATCAAATTGTGTTAAGGAAATAAATGAATACATGCAATATCTAAGTGAGGATGAGTAACCCCCAATCAAGAGCTCCTGAAAACTTCCATAAGAGAAGAAAAGAGTGTGAAAAGAGGCAAGTACCATGTTGTACAAAGGGTCCAAAGCATCTTGTTTATGTCAATTCCCTTGATCTTAAATTTGCAATAAAATTACAAATGGATGATGTCCATTTTTTGGTGAGTGACGCTACTCAATTTTGTGATCATTATTTTGTATAATTGTTCTAATGTGGAGTTATTCGACATGGCTTTTTCCTTTTACATTACATGTTTGAAAGGATAAACAATAATAGAATCAAGACACCATGCAAAAAAGTCCTTGAAAATGGAGCACAACTTGGTTCATGCTTGTCCAAATAATTGTATCCTCTATAGAAAAGAGTAAAAGCATTGAACACGTCCTAAATGTAAGGCATGACGATGCAAGAAAGACACAAGAGGGGATATTATACCAAGGATGGTTCTGTGACACATGCCCACCATTATTATTCCCCAAAACACATGTTCTTGTAGTCCAACATTCACTCAAGTTATGGATTGGCATGGTGGAATTGCTTTGCCAATGACATACCCATACATAGAAGGCTCTAAATAAGAGCCAAGGGCCAAGGTACAAGACATACGCATGCATAGAAGGTTCTAAATAAGAGCCAAGGGCCAAGGTTTGTACCTTGGGTACATAATAGATAGTGTGAATTCATTCGGCCAACAATCCATATCTTGGCCAACATGGCCAATGGTTGTGGTAAACTATAATATCCTACCATGGCACACTATAAAATAAACTATACATCATGTTGGCACTCTGGTAGCCTCATGTTAACTCTTCCTAGCAAGAAGCACCTCATTTTGCCACCTCACTATAAAAAAGAGAGACCTTATGTTGGCACTCATGGTAGCATATTATAGTTTACCAGTGGTTGTGGTAAACTATAATATCCTACCGTGGCACACTATAAATCAAGGATACATCACGTTAACACTCACGGTACCCTCATGTTGACACCTCCCTATAAAGAAGCACCTCATGTTGACACCTCACTATAAAAAAGGGAGACCTTATGTTGGCACTCATGGTACCAAGCAAGCACAAGGCCAAGGTCATGGATCTACACATTGCTCCATTAATAAAGGGGTTGAAACTATTGTGGGCCTAACCAAACCTTTGCAACATTTTGATCCCGTTGAGAAGAAATGTTCAACATAAAGGGAGCTTTAGCAACTTACGTGATTGCTTAGATGATCTTGGTACCTTTTGTAATCTTGATTTCACACTTTGTTTATTCTTGCAAGTTGCCCTTTTCCATAATCTCACTGTTTGCTGTCCTTAGCTTTTGGATTTAAGATTCATGCTTATCCCCTTGAATTGGGAAACTTGTGTGTGCATGTGCACATGCGCATGCATGGCATGGGGACATACCTAATTCAATTCAATTAATTAGTTTATTTTGGTGCATGGAGGATAGTTAATATATGTTTTTCCATGGTTAATTTATTCTATGCATAGACTAATCTTTAGGTTAATCTATGTTTAAGAGGGCCTTCCCCAAAGGTTCAAGAAACTAGATGCAAAATTTATAACTTCATGCCTATAACATGTGCCTATAACACACGTAACTTGTATGATCATTATAGCTTTCGTGCCTATAAATGGTTGACCTTTTTTGTTTCTCCTCCAAGATTTCACTCCTTGAATTATGTGTGAAAAGGATGTTGGCCCAAAATATCTAAATCTTACTTTTTGGCCTATCATACTTAGCTTTTGGTTTGAAAAATAAAGTTGGTAACTAGTAAGGCCTTGTAACGTTCTAATGATGATACCGAGAATTGGGTACAACTATGTTTGGACAAAGGTGGTAAATTTCATAGAACCGTAACTCGTATGGAGTTGGCTATGGCTGGTCATATGAGTAGTGATTCACAATCTCATTCTTATTTATACTGTGGCAGTTGATTTTTGATCTGTACTGTGGCCGTTTCACACAACAGATAGGAACTGCCAAAGGGCAAACTCTACTTTAATCCTCAGCAAATACAAATTAGGAAATTGACTTCTGAAAAGTACAGAGGTACAAGAAAAAAATTCGCAAGTGCCACCTGAACAAGCTGCAATCTATTGTATAGCAGAAAAGTTCTTAAAATGTTGAATTGCATCTTCACAGGGAAACCCTAAACTTGTGAAACTACCATGAGGCATTTCATGAAGCATATACTGAAGAAGCAGCAACCTACTTGCTTGGAATTCATTAGGTACATCCTGAAAGATCAAAACTGCCTCGACAGGCTCAATTGTTAGCAAGATGTTACTTCTCACGCCAAGATGTTACTTCACACCATTTATGAATCTTCCATCTTGGGACCATTGAGCTGAAGAACCATTGGCAATGATAAAAAACTACAAATACAAAGAAATGACATTTAAAACTCATGATCACATTGACGCAATTTTTTGAGTCCAACCATGTCAGAACATAATAGACTCCCTCAAGCTTTACCCTTGATCAAAAGAATGGCTGTACATACATATGTAAGCTTGCTTTGCTCTTATGCAGGCCTGCCCCAGATGGTTGATTTGTAACCTTGAAGCCGCCACAAATTTATGGAGATGGACAAAACAGGAAGAGAAAATCCTCAGATGCAGGATGATGAAATATCCTGCTAAAGCACCTCTGATGCTTTACCATAATACCGATTAATAAATGGGACCTGTGAATTCCATTTAAACAGATGAGATATTGTAACAAATGTAAGAATACAACACAGCAGAGAAATTCTGAAAATGAGAGAGAGAGAGAGAGAGAGTAAAACCTTTAGATTGGAAATATCTGGTGTTCCTGGACTAGGAACAGGGTAGAATTTGTAGAAACGCATGTTTTCATAAGCAGCTTTTGTCTCTGGACTCATCTGTTCGATCTCTTTCCGCCTGTCTTCCTTCGCCTGCAAGTCACCAAATATGTTGAATATACTTATCGCATTAAGCAAACCCACTTATCCTATCACGAGTTCCAATCTGAAAATCCTATTATACAATCCAAAGTTAATTAGATCTGGCAACGTCACAGATAACCCAAGTACTGAATCTACTCATCCCATGGACTACCCTCCATCCTCAACAAAACAATAACAAGTACAAATATGTGCAATAGTTTTTCCAGTGTCAGGCAGTTAATCAAACCTGTCTTTGCTGCTTCTTTTCATCAGAGACGGTCTGCTTAACAAACACCTTAAAGAAAGCAGTTATCAAAAATCAGAATCCAACAACCTTAAACAATGATGTATAACGAGCATCAGTAAAGATTGTGCATCATTCACTTTTAAAGTCGTATATGTAATATTCAGTAGAAGGTATACTTTAAACTTATCCTTCTCTTCTGAAGGAAGGGCTTCATCTTTCACCAAAGATTCAGAGAACTCCTGCGAAGGCCAAGACAGATCACCAACTGGCTGGGCAACAATTAGTCACTGCAAGTCTCCAAATCCGAGACTGAACAGTGCATACATTTCATCTGCTTTGGATTTCCTCTCAGTTAAGCTACCCTGATGAAGATTTCACAGAAGTAGAAAAGCACTCTCATTTTTTTCTTTCTAGAGAAGATTCTTTTAAACCAAAATTCTCTCAAAAACAAACTCTGGCATCTTAGACATACCTCAAGTTCATCCAGTTCCCAGTCAAACTCAGTTAGCAACTGCAACAGTACAAAATAGCTATAATGATAGTGATAACAACCAATCATAAAAAATATATTCTTGGGAAATAGGTGCACAACAAAGAGGAATCACACTTACGGGTGGTCTTCCATCATCAAAAGGGTACATGATGGACACCACAGTGTCAGGTTCAACCTGCTCTTCCTTCATGGGATTGTTGAAATCTAAGTCCCCACCAGGGAAGAAGGAAAAAGGACAAAAGGGTAAGCTCTTTAACTGAACAACCAATCTAGTGTGCAAGATGAGATAATGGCACCAAGTGAACAATATAAACCATGGAATACAAATCTAAGCCACAATATATGTTTCCACTTTGCTTTTCTTTCATGGGAATGCTGAAAACAACAGTTTTCTCCACAAGGGAGGGGAAGATTAAAATGTGCATTTGCACATGACATATGAAAAGTAGACCATTAATCTGATCAACAAATCCACTTAAAGATCCATGCTACATATGAAACATGAAACACATACACTACAATCTCCAAGGTTCTTAACAGAAGCATACACACAAGCTGCTGTTACATCCCCAATTGGATAAGCATCACAACAACACATGTTTTTGTTTGATTTAGTCATCTCCTCTCTATGTATGTTACGGAATTGCATTTCCTATATTACTTGTCTGGATATTATTTTACTTTAGTCATGTTTACTATGGCAAAGTATACTATATAACCGAACACGACAAGGGTTCTAGTGAATACTTTGCGTGGTTTAGTTGGAGAAGCCTAACTAACCTGTGTTTTGCCATGCTAGATGGTCAATATTGTGGGTAATTCCATGTTAATATTGAGTGTTACTGGTGTTGAGTTTGATTATTCTACTTGAGTACAATTACATTGGGCTTGATTGATTCAGTGATTCGTTGAGTTGATTGTTATCAACTAATGTGATTATGGTTTGAGTACAAGTGATGGAGCTAATGACAAGGATTGAAGTTAGTGTGAGGGTACCAATTGAGGTGTCGCACGGCGCATACAATATGGCCATGGGTCAATTTTGTATTTCCTTGATATTGTATATCTTGGGCAATATTTTTGGTACAAGAAATAAATCATTTTTTGATAAACCAAGCCCAAAGAGGCTATACAAAAAGCATCCCTTATTTTGAAAACGAGAAGGATAATTTTGGCTCCTTATGCTTTAATGAAATATTTAAAATACTCTACATGAGAAAGCATGAGCCATTCATCTAGGGTGGGGACATTGTACCCAATTGGTTGTCCCTGCCCCTTTGTGCTTTGGTTATCCCTTTCAATTTATGAAGATGTGCTTTGTGTGTATTGGACAATTCCCCTTTTGGTTTCCAGTGATATCCAAGTAGGGCTACGTTCTAGGCTTGTGGGAAGAGAAGAGAAGAATTGAATTGCTCTCTCATGCAAAATTTCCAAGAGAGAGAGAGAGCTAGAAAGTACGAGTGGTAATAGTGAAAGAGAAAGGGGCAAAAAAGGTCAAATATTTATGTTGAAGAAAGAGCTTCTAGTTTTGAAAAAGACATCGTGAAGAGGTGGACCGAGAGTCAAATCGTTTGCCCATGAGGCAGAGATTTTGCAAGCAGTAGCTTTTATTAGATGCACATTTGTCAAAGGCCTGCACTATAACTCGAGTTTCAGCAACTCAATCTCTGTGCCATCTGCATGAGCCTGATCACCTTCTGCAACAGTCTACATCTGTAGCTTTTATACTCACAGAGAAATGGTCTCTAAGGAAAAGCAGTGGTCGTCAAGCTCCACAGATTTCAAGGAAAACCACAGCAACAATCAAATCTGTGTCAGTCACGTCAAACAAGCCTCTGCATGTGCTTCTGCCCCAAAAAATCAGCCTGTATCTCAATAAAACAATGGCTCACAATGCAATAGCAAACTCTTGCTCAATAGGCATCCAAAAGTGCATCAACTTACAACTAACACTTAGCTTCAAATATGCACAACACCTGAGCAATGATTTGCACTCAATGTGTAGCCAAAAAACTGTCCCAAATGCACTGATACCTGTGCGATGCAAATTGTAAGACACATGCGCAATGCTATCTGCAAGAACCAACTGGGAGGGGCTGAAAATGAGCTGAAGCAAGGATCTCGAGCTGGAGCAAGAGCAAAATTCGAACCACCAAGTTGAATCCGGAGCTAGAGATCTAAGTGGCAATCTAGAGAGGCACCGGGCAAGTCAAATGGAAAGGTGGAGAGGCGAACTGTACGAAATCAAATAAAAATCAGCAAAACATAAATGATATTGCTGGTATCTTTTGATTTGTCGATCAGAAAGAAATTCTGATAGCACGAACAAATCCGACTAAAGCGTCATACTCCTCCATCACGGCCCTCCCACTGTCGTCTGTGTTTGCAAAGACTCATTACAACAGGAGATCTGTGAGCTCAAGCTCAGACTAGTAGCCCTAGAGAGGAAGACAAATGATTGGGAAGTGAAAGGGAAGCAAGAAATCATTCACGAAGTATTATTGATACACAATACAACAGCACACATACCACAAATGGTAACCACAATCGAGGACTTGGTTACAACTCAGCTCAAGTCAGTGAAACAGGAAATTACAGCAACACTTGACACAAAAATTAACACATCTGACATGTATGTAGAAGTACAAGAATAGGAAAAAAGGGTAGCAAATGCAAGAATCATACGCATAGGGGGACTAGCAGAGGGCTGGTCTGAAGGAAATCACAACGAAAAACTGAACAATATCATGGAAAGAATACCACAGATAGAGTGGGAAGCTAAAGATGTACTTGCAGTCGTTCAAGAGGGGACACAAGCCAAAGTGTGTTTCCAGGACAAGATGAAAAGAAGCAAGATTCTCAAGCAAACTAATAAGTTGAGAGGGACTAACATATGAATATCAAAGGAGCTCACTCCAACTCAGCTCAAAATGAATTGACTAACGTAAAGGATGCTCGAAAGGAAGGAAAATGGGCTATTTACATGGATGGAAAAGCATTAATCAGAGATTTCAAATCCAAGACTCTCACTCTTAAACAGATGTTATTCAGGCCACCTTTAAGTTAGAATGTGAATGTAGTCATGCTATAATAACTCAGGGCTGAGCTGCTATAGGCACTCCCCCGACTCTCTCTTCGAAGTTTCTTTTTCCAAATGATCCAAGTCATTTTAACATTTCGTACTTTGTCCCAAAGGCATACGAGGCCTCCCACGGACGTTAATCTCTCTCTCTCTCTCTCTCTCTCTCTCTCTCTCTCTCTCTCTCTCTCTCTCATGTGTGCTCTATGGCCTGCGAGATACAAAGATCATAGAGACTATGTCCCCACCTCATGGACATATGATTTGACAAAAACAAATGCAAGATATCTTCACATTCCACCAAAGGGCTGCCATCGCACCAAGATCATAGTTGATAGTCGATTACATCCCTTGTTGTCTCAATGTTTTTGAATTTTGGGCCCAATTTTGAGTTGAGGGTTTATTTCGGATTAATAGCATAGCTTAAACACCTACTGGTCTTGTTGCTACATACAAAGACTCATCAACCGACTCATCTAAGGTTCCACTGAGGACAATGTGGCCGATATCTTCACTAAAAGCTTGAAAGCACCTCTCTTCACACGACATCGACATGGCTTGGGGATACGAGACTTACAAACAATGTCAAGGGGGGTTGTAAAATGACATTGTTTTCTTTTGTACTCCCATAGGTTGCTATATCCACATGTGGATGAATTTGTGCAACGACCCTTATGATGTTTTAATAAAGAATACAAATGCTAGCTAAGGGGGGGAAATCAAACCCTTAGATAATAAATCATAAGGGCCATCAACAACTCATATAAAACAAATATACCTTTAGGAACAAAAATTAAAATAGGATGAAAAAAGGTCATTAGAAGTTGATTAGAAGATACTTATATCATACCATGCATAGAGCAAATGCATTAAAGAAAAGACTAAGGAAGAATAGTAGTAAATTAGAATATGTAATCGACAAAAGAATGGAAATGAATCAAGAAAAGAAAATAGGTAAATATATTTTCTTCTCTCAGCATAAAATATATTTGTGTCATATGAATCAAAAAAGAAATCAAAATATTTTTCAAAACCACGACCAAGGGAAAAGAAAGCCATCATAGTAAATCTGTCGATAAAAATCACAAGGTTATATTTTGCAATTGTAGAATGAATATTCCAATTATGTGGATGTATTTATTTGCACTTGCCACATCAATCATTGTTGATGCCCTTTTTAACTGCATTCCACCCTCTAAATTTTGTAAATTATATTGTTGGCTCATATTAGATGTATTGCTATGAGAAAAAATGTTTAAGGCATTGTTGCCTGCCTTTAACAATCCATCTCCTTGTAGAGCTTACCCTATCTCTCTATGGTTTCCATGGCACTCTCTACAAATTTTGCCCATGCCACCATGCAGTTTTCCTTCTTGGAAGGACTCTATGCCATTTTGCATTGCTCCAATGTGAAACCTCATGCAAAAGAAATTTAGACTTCATTGTTTGAGGGCAGGCAATAATACACCTTTTGGTGTAGCAATACTACCAACTTCTTATTCAAATTTGGCATTAGAGTCGGTGAGGGTAGGTACCGTGCCGTGTAGCTACAAAATCTTATAAAAAGACCTTGCCCCCAACACTACCATCCTACGCATACTTATTGCTTTCTCTCATAGTTCCTCTTGAGTCTTTGGGTGAGTTCTTCTATAGCTTGTGGTGTCGGTCAGTCGCCCCGCCTTGGCCAGTCAGATTCACCTCACCCTAGTTTACTATCAATAGGTTGTTTGAGAGAGGGAAAGAGAGAGAGAGAGATGTGGGGAGGGAGAGAGCGAAAAAGAGAGGGAGGAAGATTAAAAGAGAGCAAGGGAGAGTAAAAGAGAGAGAGGGAGAGTGAAAGAGAGATGAAAATAGAGAGAGGGAGAGTAAAAGAGAGGGAGAAATTCCTATTCGGTCGACTAAGGGTTGGTCCCGAAATAGGCCACCAACCATACGATAGAAGCGGTGCGCAAAACAAAGCAAGTTACCAACGATTTTTGTTCGGCTCAGAGCCATCCGAGATCATTTGAGGCTCCAAACAGGCCCCGCAACTCGAGAGTGGGATGCCTCGAGAAATGCTCCATCTACCCTTAGTGTGGTCAATCAAGGGATGCCTTCCTTCACTTACATGTAGCCTAGTTGGCAGTGTGCCAACTCTATTTGAAGCCGTCCAACCATTAGGCCACACATGGCTCCCATCTGGTGTCCAAACCAAGACCTATCGGATAACCGAGCTACTCAAATGCCTTCTCCTCATATGGGGGGCTTACAAGTAGAGTTAGCTGGTTCCCGCATAGTTACACGAGAGTGGAGCATTGATATCTAACACTTTCACCGATCGACGGTTGGTATAGACTCCAGAGTACTTCAGCTATATCATGGCGAAAGGATTTGTAGAGATATCTACGATGATATGGTGTTGTAGGCCATAAGTCAACTATATGGTTGACCAGTACTTAGGTACTATATATACCAAGTACTTGTATTAATTCATTTGAAAATTTCAATTGGAGTTCACTTGTGTCCACTTCTTGTTCTCTTGTGTTAACAACTCTTCTCCATTCTTGTTCCTACATGCAATCATCTGACCCATCCAAATTTCCAGCAGCTCATCAAGCAATAGCTGCAACAGAACACAAGGAAACCCCTCCAAGTCATGACGTGCAAACGAATTGCATAATGGTACGATACTGTCACCTGAGTCAGCAAGAACGACTCGCTCTAGGTCCTACCTGAAAATCTGTCTCAAACAAAGACTCCTTCACCACTGCACGGTGCACCTGTCACTTACAAGCAAGCAATCCTCCACCTTGATCTAGAAATCCTACTGGCAACGCATCCTGCTGGATTTCCAACAGCTCACCAGGCAATAGCTGCAGCAGAACATAAGGAAACCCCTCCAGGTCATGACGTGCAAACAAAATACATAATGGTACGATATTGTCACCTAAGTCAACAAGAACAACTCCTTGTGGCTCTAGGTCTTGCATGAAAATATGTCTCAATCAGAGACTCCTTCGCCACTGCACGGTGCACTTGCCACTAACAAGCAAGCAATCCTCCACCTTGATCTAGAAATCCTGCTAGCAATGCATCCTGCCGCGTGTTACTAGAAGATTGGAACAAACCACGTGACAACAACAGAACCGTCTTTTTGGTCACCGGTTCTCTCATTGATCCTTTGAGGAAACTGCCGCCAGTAATGACCTTTCTGGCCACATCAATTACATGTATGTGAGGCCTTGAGTGCTTCCCATTCCTCAACTATCAACTTCTTCCGTTCTTTCTGCTCAGCTACCAAAGCTCTCATAGGTACCATCTACAAATCTCTCCTCCTAGTCAAGTACCTCAAGATCAATTCCTCCCAAGTTAATGTATTCATCCGTCCATAGGTTATCAAGGACAAATATAACACACCATACTGAGAAGATAGTTGGGACAGTAATATTATGGCCATGTCCTCGGAATATATCTACTTCCCTACCTAGAGGAGCTCCTACTGAAGTTCTTGTAACTTGTTGATGTGCTCCCGCATCAATGAACAATCTCATCTGGATTTCCAAGGAGACCCTCTTCATGGGAGAGGTTCGATTGTGCAAGGACACCAAATGCTCTCAGATACTCTTGGCCACCGTAATATGCTTCACGTGATCAATCACTCGACGAGTATAATTAAGAAATACAAATGACCTTACCCTCGCATTGACATGATCCCACAGGTAGACAAGATCTCGACCTTGTTCTATAAGATCCCTAGATTGGACGCAAGGGGATCAAGCCTGTCAACTCCCACCAATATGAAGTCTGCCAAATCATACAACTGTAGCATAGACACAGCAAGACCATCCAATTGACGGACAATGAGAAAGGTGGACAAAACTAGAATTTTCGCCTTGCTCTCCACCATCTCAACCAAGTTAGACATGTGGGAGTGAAGAGGAAATCGAACTAGAAGAAAGATTGGCTAGAAAAGAAGATAGAGAAGGGAAGTGACGAAAGAAAGGAGAGGAGACAACTCAAGAAGATGATGAAGAGGCTAAGAGCCTAAATAGCTTCGTTGTCCTAACTCTCAAGAACAACTCCTCTCGAATCTGATAACACCCTTCAAAGTCACACCTTCAGTCCACACTTTTGCACACACCTCCGAACAACATCCCTTAAACCTCCTCTTAGTATGCTGGCTCAACACTCCCTCCAGTCCTTGAGTGTCTATAGCCAACCGTGGCTTTGATACCATGTAAGAAGTGCAACGGATCTCAATAGAAATGGGGAGAGAGAGAGAGAGAGAGAGAGAGAGAGAGAGAGAGAGAGAGTCTATTAATGTCCACTGGAGACCAAAAGGTCTATGGGACAGCAAGAAACCCTAGTACAACTGCTTTAGAGAGGGCGCATGGCAGCTCCCAAGGAGTGCAAAGGAACCCCCATTTATTTAGAGTACCTACATAATAGTCTGAAAGAGTAATCAACCATACATCAGTTTAAGACAGAGAGTCTTTTGGTTTTGATTTAAACTCTCTGATTAGGGCTATGCCTTCACGATAAACTGCCCATTTTCCATCCTTTCTGGCAGCCTTAACTTAAGCTAATTCAGTTGCCTTATTTTTTAGTTGAGCTTGTGTAAGCTCCTCAGCTATCCATACTTTGGTACCCTTCAACTTGTAAGATTGTTGAAGCTTGATTTGCATATCTTTTGATTTCAGTGTCAGGATTGCCTGACCTTTGTAGTGCATAATAGAAGCGGGCCTGGAGGAGTCATCATCTTGCTCATCATCATCCATCCTTTCAATGTTGGGCAAGCCTACTTTGATCTTTGTCAATATTTCACTATAAGTGTCCTCTTTGTACCATCCTACCCTACTCTACCCTCACAAGGGACCACACACCCACAACAAAGGCCCTCACTCAGCCTACCCTAACCTCTCACGGGGCAGGTACACCCACAAGCAAGGTCTACTATGTAACATCAGGAGCTGTTGACCCCCAAAAGCTACTTCATCACAAATACATTCAGAAGCTATCCTCAATAGAAACCAGAGTGAGAGAACAAAATGTTGCATTCTTCTACCACCCTAGCCTTAATTTCAAAAGCTAATTACTATTTATTGTGCTACCCAATAAGTTTGCTCCATTCATGAGCAGGCTTAAAGTTGCACAACAAACTTCTTGACATAAATATCGCATAGCAATATACAGCAAGTGTAAAGTTTGGACAACTAAATACTTACGAGGTAAACAATACTCGTATTTCTTTACACGTTCTTGTTTCAACTGCTTCAGAGCAACTCTGCATCAAAGACAATAGCTGATGTAAATTTTGTGGCTATCAAAAAGAAGATTCTCTGCAAGAGTAAAGGACTAACTGGAAACAAGCCATACCTCCGTTGAACACATTTCAAAGTGAAAATTTGAGACTTGTATCTTTCCACAGAAAGATAGCTGCAACATTTTTTTTCACAAACAAGACGCAAGTTATTCTTCTTTTCAAACTGGGCTCAAACCACAAAATGGAGTCACAGTCAAAGCATTCAACTAAACATCAAAATCCATGTCAGGGTTGTGAAATCATGCTTACTCCCTAACATCGCTGGGTATGTATGGGACCCAATCCATTTTCATCTCTTTCATTGGAACAATAGTTTCACCCTCCATTTGAACAGATTTGATTCCCACTTTGGTTGAGGGTGCCTGTGGAGCCACAACCTACAAAAGACAATGTTTTAGCTTCCAAGATTCTAACAGATAGGAGAACTATAGAGATAATCATTGCATCTACAATGAATGGAACAGATGTGCCACTAAAAACTTGAGGCCAAAAATAATGGAATCGTTATAGATAACAGCAAAAGAGAAGATGACATACTGCAACTACAGCTGGAATATGAACAACCTTCATTGCATCTTTGTGTGTCACAAGTTGAGCTGACAAACAACAGCAAAATTGTTAGCTCTAGTTAGCAATCAAGCATGTGTGACGCGCACAGGAACACATCTATTGAAACGTTCATTCTTTCCACTCTTGGCTGAAAAACTGGTATCAAGAGTGTATCTCCTATGCATAAAATCAAAAACAGAATTGTTCACCTTACCAACTACAAAACAGAGTTTATCTATAGAATTCTTGCAGAAAAGACATGTCAAGAAATTGGATCACTAATTTCAATTCGAATTAAGGCAAAATAATATTGCATGGGTAAAGGTAAATCTTATACTTTGAAATCGAAGAGAAAAAATTTTGTTTCCAACTGCAAAACAGAGTTGAATTGCAGAGTTTGCACAGAAAAGATTAATGAAGAAATGATATCACCACTTGGCATTTTGAATTTAGGGCAATACAACATTGCATAGGGAGATATAGATACTCCTACAATTGTTCAGTTACACAAAATTATGCAAGGGTTACTTATCAAAATGATAAGTAACCAAATCTATTATAATATCTTCTCCATATAAGACTATGTGATCATACAAATTTTCTCACCATCATATATATATGCTTCTCCTAAACCCACACCATAGTGCCAGACCTCAATTATTGGGCATATGTCAAGCAAGCCTTCAATGGGCATCACTCTGAGAGGTGTCTTTGAAGCAACTTTATTGATAGGATTGACTGCTCGTTTGCATTCCCTCTTCAACTTTGGACACATACCCACCATCTGGCCAAAAGTAATATTTTCTTTTCACTGAGCCAAATCCTTCACCAAGAAGTATTCTTTTTTCTCTTCCCCCAAAGGTAAATCCTTCACTTTGTACTACCTTCTAGGCCTGTGTTATGAAGAAGATTCAACACGAAATCATACATTAGTGCTATAATTTTTCACAAAAACGTGAGATGGACCCTTCAGATGGCAACCAAAAATCAGAAAATAGGGAGAGCTTTCAAAATCTGTCATTCAATCGGTTCAAATCTCGGCTTCCACTTGTACAATAGTTGTGCCAAACAAAGCACACAAATTAAGGTGGTAGACAAGCTTAGTATTAATAAGACGAATGTTACGCTCTAGCCGAGGTAGCATGACCTCGGAAGAATCAGTCGACATTTCCCTTAAAGGATCTATCTCTGTAATATATGTGTTTGCGCTTCATGTAAATGATCAGGGGGGATTTAATGTCAAGGTCCTAGGTGAGGGCTGATAGCACCAGACTAGATAGATCTAAGACCAAGGGCCTAGTGCTGAGATATTGCCTAGGGGCAAGGAATTAAATGCATCCCAAGAGAGGGGTGAAATGTTGCATTAGGAAGGCCCTATATAGATGACATGTGGCATCTAGATCTATCTAGGGATTTGGGGTTTGCTAAGGCTAGAGAGAGAAGAGAAGCGAATGATTCATGTAATTTTTGGTAACGTAGATCTCTGTCTCGCTTGTGAGCCTTAGCAAGAATTGGCTGGGAGGAGAATCATGGTGCTGCTCCTGTGATCTGCAGTAGAGGCTAGAATAGGAGAGTTTGACAACGAATGTTAACAAACAATAGAAACAAAAGCACTTCTCACAAGAGATGTAAAAGGCATTTCCTTCTCGAAAACCAAATAGTATATAAGAATGACATATTGTCACTAAAAGTCCCTAAGTCGCCAAGCCCCCTAAGACTACACGTGTCCATGATACCCCTTCAAAAACTAGAAGTCACCAAAGCCCAAAGCCTACACTAAATGCACCAAACATGATATGGAACATGTTTCCAATAGTTGTGATACGTTTTAACAGCCGCCTCAAACGTTTTCATAAAAGGAAGGGTATTTTGCCAGCCCCAACACCTCAAGAGGCTGGAAAACTTTTGATAGATCCTACAATCACCGGTACATGAACAATCACTCATTTCAAGAAAAAATAGCTGATTCTAGTTCACACAATTACCAATTCAATGTGCAACAACTCTTCCACAAAGTGCAATAAATCTAGTACATTAAACAAGAAATCTAGTTCTACATCAATGATTTCATATTTAAAATACCAAATTTTAATAGCCACTAGATAGTAATTAGTTATGATACATGTGGTTACATGTGACATCTGAGATGCCAATTATAAAACTAGCATATCGCAAATTTGATGGCTCAACACATGACAAAAAGTATTACATATTCCTAACAAGACCAAGTGCTACATTAAAAACAAAAGTTAGTATGAACTTAGTACTCAAAGTGAGCACTCAATACAAAAAGAAAAAGAAAATCATGATATAAGTTGTGACTCATGACTACCCATTGGTCATACAATATGACCAAGTACTACATACAAAGGAAGAATAAGATTCAAGAACACTAAATAGAGAAGTGTATGCCATTCCGACGAGTATATAAAGCATCTCTCTCGATGTTAACTAAAGGGTCACCTAACAACAACTAATGTGCTCCCCCTCTTTGTCATCACTAAGAATGGGAGAGATTGAAAGAAGAGAGGTGTTGTTGGATGCTAATTGTAATCGTGATCAAGTCACATAGTTCATTTGCCTACAAAGATTCCTCGTGGAGGAGAAATAAATTAGAAAGAAAGAAATGCATCTTGTCATCCTCGTACAATACTTTCAAAATCTCATGTAATAAGATATAATTCAACAAGTCAACTCCCCAAAATTGTATAGCCATCTCATGTTCCAAACTAAATAGAACATCAGAACATTTTGAAAGCATTCACCTTTTCAAAATCCAACATGCATTTTGGACAACCATGTGCCCACTTATCCTAACTCTATATGATTATGCTAACTACTTGATAGCATGGTTCTCAATTTACTAAATTCCCCTTTCTTTCCATGGACATGTGCATAAAGCAAATGACACTCCTTCAAATTTCACAACTCCAAGGCTAACAATGGATGAATAAGAGTAGATCTCTTCTTTTGCAAAATGCTGCTCCAAATTGGCTAAACCAATAAAGGTAAAAGTGTTAGCATGCTTACCAAGACATGCTCTCCAAATTGCCTGTTAGTAGCCTACATAACTCCTACAAGGTGTGAGGAGTGAATGAAGAGGAAAAAGGATGAAACCCTTTCTTATAATGGAGACGTGTTGCCCCACATAAACCGGCCACATAGCCAACCTTGAAGCCAAGTTGGGTAGGTTCCCGGCCCTTGCTCTGACCTAGGGCCAACTTTTGGCAACCGATGAGCCAATTAGAACAATCGCATGTGTCACGTGGCAATCAAGCCACATGTCCTCTAGATTTGCGTCCTCCAAACCTTATGACCTGCTAATAGTCTATATCACTCCTAGGAGTTTTTCCTCCAAACCTTGACCTGCTAATAGTCTATATTGTGGAAATAGTCTATATCACTCCTAGACCCATTCATTCAACCATAAGGAGCACTACTTGAGAAATTGTTTAATGAACCATTGCCACCACCACTCACCCTCCACCAAATATGCGCATAGATTAAATACCATCATTGCAAATTACAAAAGATTACCATGAAAATCCCTTGGGTGTAGATGAAAGGACCTTGATGGTTTGAAATGAAGACGATTTGAGCTTTAGCACGGAGCAATAGTGGGCAACAAGCATAGACAAGCAATTTAAGGCACAATTTGGAGTATAGAGGCTGAGTAGGAACTTCTGCAAAACTAATAACTTTAGGAAGTTGCTTTGCTTGACACGCTTGGATGATAAGGGAATCAGCTCATGCTCAACAAGTAGTGCATGGAGAGGTAGGGTGCACACAAACATCTAGCCATTTAAAAGCTAGAGGAAGGGAGGAAGAATCTGCTATTTTCCAAAAGATGGTTTTCAGAAACGTTTTTGAATTAGAAGAGCTTGGAAAGTTGCTATTTCTTCTTTGATTCCATTTATAGGTAATTTTTGTAAGTTTGGTTCTTACAGGTGAGCTAATGTGCAATTCACCTTCTAAGTGGAAATCACAAGTTTAATTGTCTCTAGCTTTACCAGTCTGCTGTTTTGATCCTTGTAAGTTGAATTTGAAATAAATGACCCCCACCTGCCAAACTTTCAAGAGCAAGGGTTAGAATGGAGTTGGAACAGCTTGTACACTCCCTATTGTTGCTCCCCTTGGTATAGAAGCCAAATCAACAATGGAGTTTGCTTTGGAGGAGAGTTGTTTGCTCGTAATATGATGTTTGTTTGAAAGTCAATCACTCTTCCCTTGCACTTGTCCAAGTTCTGTTGTCCCTTCCACACAAATATTCCTGCATCATAATGATTTTTACCATGTAGTTACTTGAGTACCCTCTTAGCCCACTTGCAGATGTGCTAGAAACTAGCTATACCTCCTTTGGTTGATCAGTCAGCTACGGCAGCAACAAGAAAAACATCCATTTACCCATGTCCATGCCCACAACAGTGCCGATTAGCTACTGCCCCATTAAGACCTTCAAAAGCCCTAATTATTTGCAAGAAAATGAGGCATACAATGGAAACTATAGGATATCATTGATTACCACAACAACAAAATATAATTTAAACTCTAATCTCAAGACTCAAATACACCATAAGCCCCAATAGGCTTTATTACAATGAGCCAACCCAAGGCCATTTAAGATTACGCATGACACATCTGAGCAAATTGCCAAACATAGCTATTGAGTCCAAAAAAGCGATCAACTATACTTACACTCAAAGAAGAAGCTAGGTTCACGGAAAGAATGATGTCTAGCAAACAGCGCCTACTTTTATCAACAACCCCTTTCCATTTCACTATACATTTTTTAAAGAGAACATTGGCCTTTGAGGCTGGAAGACATAAAAAAAGAAGAAATATAAACAAAGACCAAAATTAAAATTTGCAAAAGTGGAGAAAGTTGCAAATTTTGATATTTGAAACTTGAAGGGTGCACATACGTTCTGTACATCCAAATAAGAAAACCTTTTCTCCTTGTAACTTTCCTCCTTCTTGAAAAGCATCCTGTTGTAGCAAAGAGAAAGCCATACTCTTTTTGCATTAGCATGCCAAAAACTAATACTATGAAGTAATGTATAGCAAACCAATTGGTACAAACAGAAGACTTGTAAGTATGCAGTTATTAAAAAACAATTGCAGGAAAACAGAAGTCGCTTCACACCCCCCCCCGACCCCCCCCCCAAAAGAAAAAGAGAAAAGAAGAGAACAAGAAGTTCCTTGAGAAAATTCATAGGGGCCAACAATACAAGCGTAGAAAATGCAATCCGTGCTACACCAACCTCTAAATTAGAGAAGTCCCAATCAATTTCATAAACACGATCGTATTGGTCCCACTGCAAAATGGCAAGTTGAAAACATTTACCAAAGAGACAAAACCTACTATAAGTAGCTTATTTCAGTCTATGAAAACAATAAACCAACTAGTCACCATGTTTACCGATAAAAGATTGCTAAGACAACTTTTTCAAAAACAATAGTTTTCTTCAATTTATCAGAAAGGACTTGTCTTTGTCAAACACCGTCCAACCTCTCTAACATTTGTAGGATTCTAGACATGTATTAAACTTGGACCTACAACCATGTTAGATCACACAATGTCCTAGATCCTATTCCACATGCGCACACAAGCAATGACCAGACCACACAATAATCTGATGAAGTATAGACAGCCAGAAAAACAACCACCAGGACTGAGTTCAAAAGTAACCTCTCCATCATCACAACATGGACATCAGGCTGCTGTTTTAATGGTGTCAAAACAGAGGCCTCTAGATGCTTCCTTATCTGCTTCTTTCACCTACTACTATCTGCCTCACAATAGAGGTCTTCACTGGTTTTGAGAGGACCCCTAAAGGTAGCTCAGTTCTTCTGCCTTGGAGCTGATCGAGGCTATTCTCTGACTGCTATGAGCCCTGAACTCTATTCAGGTGTAAATGAAATGCAATTACAACAATGAGACCCTGAAGTGTACTTTTATGGGGCTCAAGGTGCCATTCAATAGATTGAGTAAAACAATCACCTCACCGAGAGCTGTAGTTCTTCATGTCTTTCACAGAAATATTGTATCACTTCTCAAAAAGGTAAAGTATACATGGAGGAAGCAAAATGTCCACAACCCCAGCTCAAGTAAAACACCATTCGCCAAAAGTCCACATCATCCTGCAAAACTTATAATAAACGCCAACTGAAAAATGTGCAAATCATAATCTTGATCTCAACCTATATTGATGACCATCCCAAGCTCTATCTATGAAAACCCAATGAGGTGGCATGCAATAACATGCCATTCCATTATAGGTGAACCAAAAGAAAATTCCCTATATCTCAAGAGAAGTCTAAACCTGTCAATAGCAGTGCGAACTGCTCCAACTCACTATGTAACTGACTTGTGATCTAGCATGTTAGCTTCACATTTGTACATTAGACACTTACTGTAATTAGACAAATGCAATGCCTCAAATTGATATGCAATTACAAATGGTATTTACAAGCTACATGAAGAACCATAGTCATAGGGACTAAGTGAGACACTTTTTTGAAAAACTGACTAGATTTTATCTTTTTTTCCTAAAGTTTCGCAATCAATATTCAAATCTGCTTGATTTACGAAGCTTCCAAATTTAGGCTCTCGTATCTTCATGAGAAGATCCAAGATCCTATAAGGATTGAGGATATACAAAGCAAGAGATACAAATTCAAAGCAAGGTAGGGAGTTGAGAAGCCTCAAAATAGCATTATTTAGAGGGAAGAATAAGTCAATGCAAAGACGAAGACCCTAGTTAATCGATTCGGCATCATCAAGACCAAGATCTCACATGTAGTTTCATCAAGCATCCATGCTAAATGCAAACAACCTTGCCCTTTTCAAACCTTCGAAAACTAGCACGAGCAACTATTTAGTAAACATACACACATACTATATAAAGTACAACTGACGATCGCAACTCACTTGCAAGCTCTCCCTTCTCCCACTCAAGCCTATGCGCATCCCAAGCATACTCTCGTGTGCAACAACTTCTCAACCAATGGCTCTTATGCATTTATCTAAGTTTCTCATATGCTAACCATAAGAGAAGAAGAAGAAGAAGAAGAATATATTATCGTCCTCTAAAGACCAAAACCGGCCTATGGGACCTGAGCAATACAATATCACAAGTACATGAAAGCTCCTCCCGAAGATGGGAGGGTGGAAAGAGAAACCACCTTCTAGGATTCAGGTGGATTCCTATGCTTGAAGAGCTTATACACAAATGTTCCTAAAGCTGAAGGTGACCCTTTATGCAGCAAATCAGCCAGTTTGTTATGTCCCTCAAGGAGGTGATTGAACTCTTCCCTAATGTGTGCATAGTGAGGGCATATCATTACCATGTGTTCTTCTGTTTCAACCATACCTTGATCACATAGTTGGCATATTCTACTCTCCCTTGGCATCTTTTTCCATCCCCCTGTTTCTATTTGCAGCTGGTGTGATCGGGTGCGAAGTGAGGCTAAAGCCCTCCGTTTATGCACTGCTATAGGTGTACATATGTACTTCTACGTTGTTGTCTCCCTTCCTGTATAAATTGACCAATATTCGGGGTTGATATATGTGCGATAGTACTCAAATTTATCTTTGTTTTCTGCTGTTTGCCATTTCCTGTGTAGTGCATTCAGCAGGTCATAATGAAAAGCCTCTTCATCAATCTCCTCTGAAGAGTAGTTTAAATACTCTTCTACTTCCCACTTCTTGAACCATTTTTTTAGGTCCTGTGCCCATCCGGATGTCAAAATCTTGCCCTTGTTTGTCTTTTGAAGCTTCTGACTTTCATTCCATGCTCTCTTTGGTAGCCTTTCATTATCCATGCACTTGACCTTTGTGATGTATCTGAGTACTCTCTTCAGAGCATGTAGCTCTATGGGTATACATCCTGTCTCTAGGAGTAACAAAGAGTATGGTGTAGTAGCCTTGATGCCCAGGTGCCTCCTAATGAAAGACTTTTGCATTTTCTCTATCTCATTCCACGTTGATGGAGATATACTCCCACCCCATACCTCTACTCCGTAGAGTACTGTCTGTATCACATATGCCCCAAAGATCATATCTCGTACTTGCCACCTTCTCGTATTGCTATTGTTGCACTCATTTTCAAATTGGAAGTATTTTGCCCATCCTGCATCAAGTCTCCGTTGCACACAGCTGTTCCATCTATTATTGGCGGGGATTTCAATACCCAAGTATTTGAATGAGTGCACTGTCTCAATGGGTTGTCCTTTATATAAGATTTGGAGGGGGCTGCTTGGCTGTATAGTCTTGACTATCATGAGTTTAGTTTTGTTGACATTAATAGCCATCCCACTCTCTGCACAAAATATGCTGAAGATATCCATCATTTTTTGCATCTTACTTTCACTATCAGTGAAAACAACCACATCATCTGCGTAAAGAAGCAACCAAATCACGAGACCTACTAGATGAGGGCTGTATAACTCATCTTTACATGCTTCTTCATTCACCAACTCCTCAAGTCTATCAATGCATAGGCCGAACAAAGTGGGTGAGAGCGGACATCCTTGTTTTACCCCCATATTACTATAGAACTCTTGTGACATCCCATCCTTACATTTTAGTTGACATTTTACTTTCTCATAAAGTCTAAACACAGCAAACCTTATTTCCTCGGGCACCCCTATGCATTCCATTCTCTCCTCCTTGGAACATGAGGGTCATTGTTACGACCCCAACAAGATTAACCAAGGATTGACCATGATTGGAAGATCTAAGATTTGGTTAGATCTAGAATGTATGGACAATCAAACCCAAGGGTTAGAAACAAGAAAGGGCAAGACAAGGCTAACCCAATATCGATTGTGGCTAAGAGTTCGGGCGTAGTCTAATGTGTAGGTGAGGAGAAACCTAGGGTTGAGAATGGGCCAACATAGACAAGGTTTAGAGCCCATGGACTAGGGTAATCTAAGAAAAGCAAGGCTAGTCCAAGGAAAAGTATGGCCTTATGGAGAAGCAAGGCTATTTAAGGAATAACTCCCACAATAGGAGTTGGATGAAAAAGATAGAGAAGCCCTGTAATCCAACAACACTACACCATGAGAAGTCAGAGCTACAAGTTTCCATAAGCTCAAGCGCTCTTGAATATAGGTTCACAGCATGTTGTGAAACCCAATTAAAAACAACACCTTGTCTGGAGGTGTTTCACACTGATCTGATGTTCTCTTTGATCTCTATAACAAAATGTTATTTGTGTACAAATAAGCGTAAGAAAAACATAGAATAAGACCTCTTCAATAAGTCGCTTCAATATCGTTACCAATTAACTAAACCTGGACAAGCCATGGAGAAAAGTACCTTCAATGATGATGTGAAAATCCATGGTTTTGAAGGGGCAAATTAATGTGTGTGTGTGTGTGTATGCCTATGGGCTTGGAGTCCTATGCAAGGAGTCTATGAGTGTAGGTGTGCTAGAAGGTTCTAGTGGCTCATCAGTTAGGTGTGTCAGGTTACTGTGATGTGTGAGTGATCATAGGAGGCGACTAATTGAGATAATCATGGAGATGATTGTGGATCTGGGATCTACCAACATGGAGGCAATTGCCTATCTATGTAACCACTCATGAATAAAGTTTTGTTCATTGTGCCTCATTGCTTTCTCTATGAACCAACATGTGGTATCAGAGCTTGCTCAAAATCCTAATGCCTAGAAAGAGATTCTTTGAAGATTCCCTCTAGATTCTCTCTTCTTTCCCAAATGCAGTTTTCTTCCACCTTCCTCCCATTAATTTCCTTAAAGTCATTCTCCTCCTACAAGCCACCATTGCTCCAGCCCTTTCAACTGTAGATTTTCCTAGTTAGGACGCACTTACACCTAAGAGGAATTGAAAGATTATGGCTTCTACAACCCATGCTCAGACTCGCTCCATTCCACACCATTTCTGTTGATACAACTTGCTAGAGCCACCATTTCAAAAACGGTTTAAGATACACTTAGGCAACCCTATGAACTACCTGCTAGTGAATTTTGAGGACAAATGGTCCAAGGAATGAGGAGAAACTACAAAAAAACCAATCGAGTTTTTCAAGAAGACATGGTTTTTGGAGGTGGAGAAGATGTTACTACCCCTGGAGATGTAAAGCTTCATTTGGTTTGAGACTTGCACTAAGTCTTCTACTCCCAAGGACCATTAATTACACAACAAATGCCCTCTAGTTGATGCTTTGTGGTGTGAGGTAGCAATCCTCCAAGGTTTCTCTGTTTTCTACAAGCATTTCTTGACTATTTTTGAAAATAGATGCTACACTAAATGCTAAGTTAATGCTTAAGGAGTTAAAATCCAAATCGAAGATTCAGAGATTTCTTTTTCAATTCAAAGAGTGCTCTTTGAAGTTCAGTTGATGTTGATTTCTTGACAAAATGCCAAACTCTCAATCTTCTTCAAGTGCCAAGAAGACTACAAAGACAAAGTACAAGGTAAAGAAGACCCCAGTTAAGAGATTATGGGAGAAGCCAATTGGTTATGCATATGCCAAACAACTAGGATTTTCTGAATTCTTATCTTGCAATTTGCATCTATATGGTGAAGGTGATTTCATTGTTCAAAAAGATTAATCTTTTGTGAAGAAATTAGACGCTGTCATTAAATTGGTAAGACTTTCCCAAAATGGCTTCCAAACTCAAAATAGATAAGTTAGAAGGAGAGAGATTTCACACTTGGCAAACAAAACTGAAGTTTATTCGCATGAAAAAGGAAATATGAAAGGTGATAAATGGAAAAGAAACTAAACCTACTACTAGAGAAAAAGAAGCTTCATGGCTTCCCAAAGATGAAAAAGCACTTGCTATAATTGCTCTTGGTTTGAGAGATTATTTTATCCCATCACATTGATGGATGTGAGACTGCTCATGCTACATGGACTCATCTTGAGTATGTTTATCAAGTTCTTTGATTTAAAATTGGATAAAGGAAAATCTATCTCTTCACATCTAAATTCAATGAAGAGCATTGACACAGTTATCTAGAATCAAGTTTAATCTTGATGAAGATTTGATATAATTATCTAGCATCAAGTTTAATCTTGATGAAGATATTGTAAAAGAAGTGATTACAAAGAAGGGACATATTTGGCCAAAAGCAACTTCAAGGGAAAGAGCAAAATGAAGTGTAACTTTTGTAGCAATCCTGGACACTTTGAAAAGAAATGTTATGCAAAGAAGAGATGTTCAACCAATCTTGTTGAGGAAGCAAAGACTAAAGAAGAAGAAGAACCAAAGAATGTCAAACCTCTCACTGCTTACAATACCCAAGTCAATTCTAACAAGGATGAGGATCCATATGTTTTCTAAGTTATGTGTGTGTGAGGTCAACAATGGTTCTCTGCCATGGATAGTCCATCCTTAAATGATTGTTAGTCTTTTGAGATTCTTTCCTTGTTGGACTCATTGGGCCTTTCATACATAAATGCATGATTTTCACGTGTCCTTGGCAGCTCCATTGGTGCCAAAGATATCCTTTCCTACAGTTATGAGACAAACTATCACATGCCCGGTGGGTTACATGGAAAGGCCAGCAACAAACCCTGGAGTAAAAACAGACATGACTAGCTGGCCATTCAGCACAGAATTGAGTTATGACAAACTGGGTGGCCAACAGAACATTTGACGAACTAGTCTAAGAGAGAGCTAATCCAACACCCTTTTTACATAAGTATAATGGCAACAGAACCCTCATCAAAGGTATGCACATGAACCAATATTAGCACGACTACAGGACCTGCCTGAGGCTGCAGATCTCTCTTCTCACATAACAGTTTGAGGCACATGGATCACGTCAAATGCTATATATCAGCCAGAACAAGCTCCTGGCATGGAAAAATAGGTAACCATCCAAAAGAGAGAGAGCAATGCATGCACCTGGTTTTTTATGTGGACAAAAAAAAGTCATAGCCCCTATTATACACAAGCATATCACAACGTAAAAGCAGCATATAGAGAACAAAAGCAAGTTGTAAAGAGAGCTATGACAACCACAAACATCTCTTTCAAGGACCCTTAGGGCGCTGCCAAGTTCCTCAAAAGTTACCCCATGGACCTATACACAGGGAACTCACTGAAAAGAAACTAGGACTGCAGCACCAATTAAAAAATGCAATCTGATTTAACCAAGTTCATTACTGCAAAATCAGAAGCATTTTCATACGAAGATAGTTAAGAGCCCAAGTATACCTCTGTACCTACTGGAAATGCTTCTTTCCACAGATCTTTCTGCAACACAACAGAAGTAGAAATGTGAATCAGATTCCATGTTAAGTGTGAGACTTAGAAACAATCAATGTATAACCCACTATAATTAGTTCAACCATCATCTTAGACAAGAATTTGCACACACCAAGCCCCAACGCAGCTATGGCTCATAGGAGAATGGCTAAGCATCTAATTGTAACCAAAGCAAAGCCACCTCTTCCTTACATTAGAAGATGCAAAATTTGCTAACGAAAAAGTGTCTGCATTGCCTGAAATAGATACTTTGGCTCCCAAACAGATGCACCAACGGTCTAATTGTAGTGCTTGAGAGAAAGAAACATGTAGTGCTTGAGAAAAGGAAATATCCCCAACACACACACACACACACACACTGAAAGAGACACATGCACGCACATATACATATGTATGTGTTTATGTCCATAAGTATATATGTATGCACATGCATATGCATATCCATATCCATATCCATATGTATATGTATGTATGGATTGAGCTTGAGAAGCACAGCAAACACAGAAACGTCTGACCACATCTCCACAGTCTTACTAACACATTTGCATTTCCTACAAAAAAAGAGCACAGGCGTCTCTACTATAGTCCATCGATCGATCTTGAAAAGCACAGAAAACGCAATTCACGTGTAAAGCTTGAAGGGATCCAAAGCAAAATGAATCAACCTTCCAGAGCAATCGACTGCATAGCCAATCGACAGGGGACTACAAAACCGTACAGCTTCATCGAAGTATTTGCATGTAAGTGATAAGAAAACGAAAACCTTTATTAAAAATCCCATTTAACAAGTCAAAATGTCCAACCAGCAAAGCGTACAAAATGATGGAGTTTAGGCGGCAACAATTAAAGCAGGGCAACTATTTTACGTCGAGAAAGCCAAGATAAGGCGATAAGAAGTATGAAGAAAGGTTGATTACCGAATCCCTCTGTGAAACTAAGCTGAAAAATCTGTAAGAAAAGTAGCCTTTTAAGCTGTGAACTTCACAGGCAGCTATTTTCTCCGTATTTGCGTTCACAGACATACGATCGAAATTGCCAAGTTGAGATGCTTTTATGACATATCGGATTTCAAGGTGGATATCTAATTGAACGATAGTAATCTGCATAAGACCGGAACTATTCCTCCCAATGGAAAAACCGTGAAGCACGGGCCCGGATTGAGGGGAGGCCAGGCCTCTGAATGGAGCAGGGCAACCACGCAGTAGTAGTGAGAACTTGCAACGTCATTGATGTAGGAGAAGGGAATGACGAATACTGAGCGTCCATGGCAAAGGATAGAGCACGAACTGCACGCAAGGAGATCGGTTGCCGTGCAAATCTATCTCGCTCACACCAAGTATCAGACAATTGAATCGAACAATCAATGTATATCGCTCTAAGGATAGGGTCGGCATTCAGAGAAAGGCGCTGCTAGCAGATCCGAGAAGCTTACCATGGGGGAGGGGGACGGGGAGGGGGGAGCGTCGTCTTGGACGAAGTGACGTTTACGAGCAGGAGCAGGAGCAGCAGCAGCAACGCGGGGAGGGCGGTGAGGATTGCGAGGAGGCGGCATGAGGAAGAGAAAGCAGGGTGGGATATGGTGGCGAAGGAGAAGGGGGCGTTTTATAAGCGATTTCTTCTGATTCAAAAAAACGCTACCTTTGTCATGTTCAAGCGTTCAAGGCCGCCCCTCCCCCGTTTTTGAAATGCCCATCATTTCA